>NW_028301577.1:622500-817500 GCF_042242905.1 Orbicella faveolata
TTCCCGGAACTTGGGGGATATTTTGCAGTCCCTTGGACGCTAAACTAAGTCCTGATGGCCTTGTTTTGAAGTGAAATGGACACAACAAAACTTTTTGAACGCTCACTTTCTACCTTGTGGGCCGAAATATAGCCACACTTCACTTTAGGACTGCAACAGTAGCCGAGACCACGTGACGCGCATCATGAATTTGATCAACTTCGGCTCGATTTCCCGGGACTTGGGTGATATTCTCCAGTCCCGGGGACTCTAAACTAACTTCTGATGGCCTTGGTTTGCACTGAAAGTGACAGAGCAAAACTTTTTAAACACTCACTTTGGAGCTTCTGGGCCGAAATATTGCCCCACTTCACTTTAAGACTGAAAGAGTAGCCGATACCACCTTACGCACATCGTGATTTTGACCAACTTCGGCTCGATTTACCGGAACTTGGCGGATATTTTGCAGTACCGAGGACTCTTAAGTAACCCCTGATGGCCTTGGTTTGCATTGAAATGGATACAGCAAAACTTTTTGAACGCTCACTTTTGAGCTTCTGGGCCGAAATATAGTCCCACTTCACTTTAAGACTGAAAGAGTAGCCGAGACCGTCTTACCCGCATCGTGATTTTGACCAACGTCTTCTCGATTTTCCGGAACTTGGGAAATACATTCCACTCCCGGGGACTCTAAACTAACTCCTGATAGCCTTAGTTTGCAGTGAAATAGACACAGTAATTTTTTTGAGCCTTGAGCTTGTGGGCCGAAATAGAGCCCCACTTCACTTTAAGACTGAAGGAGTAGGCGACACGGCCTTAAGCGCACCGTGATTTTTACCAACCTCGGCTCGATTTGCCGGAACTTCGGGGACATTTTCCAGTCCCGCGGACTCTAAACTAACTCCTGATTGTCTTGGTTTTCAGTGAAAGGGACACAGCGAAACTTTTTGAACGCTCACTCTCGAGCTTCTGGACCGAAATATAGCCCCACTTTACTTTAAGACTGAAAGAGTAGCCGGGACCGTCTTGCGCAAATCGTGATTTTGACCAACTTCGGGTCGGTTTCCCGGAACTTGAGGCATATATTCCATCTCCGCGGACTCTAAACTAACTCCTGATGGCCTTGGTTTTCGGTGAAATGGACAAAGGAAGGCTTTTTGAACACTCTCTTTGTAGCTTCTGGGCCGAAATAGAATCCCACTTCACTTTCAGACTGAAAAAGTAGCCGAGACCGCCTCACGCGCATCGTGAGTTAGACCAAGTTCAGCTCGATTTCACGCAACTTTTGGGATATTTTCCAGTCCGGGGGACTCTAAACTAACTCTGGATTGCCTTGGTTTGCAATGAAATGCGCACAGCATAACTTTTTGAACGCCCACTTTTGAGCTTCTGGGCCGAAATATAGCCCCACTTCACTTTAAGACTGAAAGAGTAGCCGAGATCGCCTTACGCGCATCGTGATTTTGACCATTTTCGGATCGATTTCTCGGAACTTGGGGGATATTTTCCAGTCCCGGGGACTCTAAACTAACTCCTGATCGCCTTGCTTTGCATTGAAATGGACACAGCAAAACTTTTTGAACGCTCACTTTCGAGCTTGTTGGCCGAAATATAGCCACACTTTACTTTAAGACTGAAACAGTAGCCGAGACCGCATTTCGCGCATCGTAATTTCCATCAACTTCGGCTCGCTTTCCCGGAACTTGGGGAATATTTTCCAGTCCCAGGGACCCTAAACTAACTTTTGAAATCGTTATTTTGACCAACTTCGTCTCGATTTCGCGGAACTTGGGGGATATTTTCCAGTTCCGGGGACTGTAAACTACTTCCTGAGGGCCTTGCTTTGCAGTGCAATGGGCACAGCATAACTATTTAAACGCTCACTTTGGAGCTTCTGGGCCGAAATATACAGCCACGTCACTTTAAGACTAAAAGAGTAGCCGAGACTGCTTTACGCGCATCGTGATTTTGACAAACTTCGGCTCGATTTCCCGGAACTTGGGGGATATCTTGATGTCCCGGAGACTGTAAACTATCTCTTGATTTGGCTTGGTTCGCGGTGAAATGGACACAGCAAAACTTTTTGAACTTTCACTTTCGAGCTTCTGGGCCGAAATATAGCCCGAGTTCACTTTAAGAATAAAAGAATAGCCCAGACCGCCTTACGCGCATCGTCATTTTGACCAACTTTGCCTCGATTTCCCGGGAAATGGGGAATATTTTCCGCTACCGGGGACTCTAAAGTAACTCCTGATTGCCTTGGTTTGCATTGAAATGGAGAGAGCTAAACTTTTTCAACGCTCCCCTTCGGGCTTCTGAGCCGAAATATAGCCCCACTTCAGTTTAAGACTGAAAGAGTAACCGTAACCGTCTTACGCGCATGGTGATTTTGACCAACTTCGGCTCGATTTCCCGAAACTTCGGGGATATATTCAAGTCCCAAGGACTCTAGACTAACCCCTGATGGCCTTGGTCTGCAGTGAAATGGACACAGCCAATTTTTTTGAACGCTTACTTTCGAAATTCTGGGCCGAAATATAGCCCACCTCACTTTAAGACTGAAATAGTAGCCGAGACCGCCTTAGACGCATCGTGATTTTGACTAACTTCGGCTTGAGTTGCCAGAACTTAAGGGATATTTTCCAGTCCCGTGGACTCTAAACTAACTCATGATGGCCTTGGTGTTCAGTTAAATTGAGAGAGCAAAACTTTTTGAACGCTCACTTTGGAGCTTCTGGCCCAAATATACAGCCACGTCACTTTAAGACTAAAAGAGTAGCCGAGACTGCTTTACGCGCATCGTGATTTTGACAAACTTCGGCTCGATTTCCCGGAACTTGGGGGATATCTTGATGTCCCGGACACTGTAAACAATCTGCTGATGTGGCTTGGTTTGCGGTGAAATGGACACAGGAAAACGTTTGGAACTTTCACTTTCTAGCTTCTGGGCCGAAATATAGCCCGAGTTCACTTTAAGAATGAAAGAGTAGCCGCGACCGCCTTACGCGCATCGTAATTTTGACAAACCTCGGCCCGATTTCCCCGAACTTGGTCGATATTTTCCAGTCCCGAGGAGTCTAAACTAACTCCTGATGGCCTTGGTTTGCAGTTAAATGGACAAAGCGTAACTTTTTAAAGGGTCACTTTCGAGCTTCTGGGATGAAATATAGCCCCACTTCACTTTAAGACTAAAAGAGTAGGCGAGACCGCCTTACGTGCATCGTGATTTTGAGCAACTTCCGCTCGATTTTCTAGAATTTTGGCGATATTTTCAAGTCCCGTGGACTCTACAGTAACTCCTGATGGCCTTGGTTTGCAGTGAAATGGACGCAGGAAAACTTTTTGAACGCTCAGTCTCGAGCTTCTGCGCCGAAATACAACCGTATTTCACTTTAAGACTGAAATAGTAGCCGAGACCGCCTTACGAGCATCGTGATTTTGACCAAGTTCAGCTCGATTTCCCGGAACTTGAGGCATATTTTCCAGTCCGGGGGACTTTAAACTAACTCCTGATGGCCTTGGTTTGCAGTTAAATGCACAAAGCGTAACTTTTTAAAGGGTCACTTTCGAGCTTCTGGGCCGAAATATAGCCCCACTTTACTTTAAGACTGAAAGACTAGCCGAGACCGTCTAACGCGCATCGTGATTTTGACCAACTTCCGTTGGATTTCCCGGAACTTCGGGGATATATTCCAGTCCCGGGGACTCTAAACTAACTGCTGATGGCCTTGGTTTGCAGTGAAATGGACACAGCACATTTTTTTGAACGCTCACTTTCGAGCTTCTCGGCCGAAATATAGCCCTACTTAACTTTAACACTGAAAGAGTAGCCGAGACCGCCTTACGCGCATCGTAATTTTGACCAACGTCGGCTCGATTTGCCGGAAGTTGGCGAATATTTTCAATTCCCGGGGAAGCTAAACTAACTTCCGATGGCCTTAGTTTGCAGTTAAATGGACACGGCAAAACTTTTTGAACGCTCACTTTCAAGCTTATGGGTCGAAATATAGCCCCACTTAACTTTAAGACTGAAAGAGTAGCCGAGACCGCCTTACGCGCATCGTGATTTTGGGATACTTCGGCTCGATTTCCCGCAAATAGGGGGATATTTTCCAGTCCCGGGGACTCTAAACTAACTCCTGATGGCCTTGGTTTCCAGTGAAATGGACACAGGAACACTTTTTGAACGCGCACTTTCGAGCTTGCTGGCCGAAAGATAGCCCTACTTCTTTTTAAGACTGAAAGAGTAGGCGGGAGCGCCTTACGCGCATTGTGATTTTGAGGATCTTCGGCTCGATCTGGCGAAACTTGGGACATATTTTCCAGTCCCAAAGTCTCTAAACTCACTCCTGATTGTCTAAGATATGAGTGAAATAGAGACAAAATTTTTTTAAGCCTTACTTTCGAGCTTCTGGAGTTTAATCTAAGCCCACTTTACCTTAAGACTCAAAGAGTAGCCGAGACCCCCTTAAGCGCATCGTGATTTTGACTAACCTCGGGTGGATTTCCCGTAACTTGGGGGATATTTCCAGTCCCTTGGACGCTAAACTAAGTCGTGATGGCCTTGTTTTGCAGTGAAATGGACACAGCAAAACTTTTTAAACACTCAGTTTCGAGCTTCTGGGCCGAAATATTGCCCCACTTCACTTAAAGACTGAAAGAGTAACCGACACCGCCGTACGCGCGTCGTGATTTTGACCAACTTCGCTTAAATTTTCCGGAGCTTCGGGGATATTTTCCAGTCCCGGGGACTCTAAACTGAACCCCGACGTCCTTGGTCTGCAATAAAATGGACACAGCACAACTGTTTGAATGCTCACTTTTCAGCTTCTGGGCCGAAATATAGCTGCACTTCACTTTAAGAGTGAAAGAGTAGCCGAGACCGCCTTACGCCCATCGTGATTTTGACCAACTTTGGCTCGATTTCCCGGGAAATGGGGCATATTTTCTGGTACCGGGGACTCTAAACTAACTCCTGATTGCCTTGGTTTGCAGTGAAATGGACACAGCACAACTTTTTGAACGCTCACGTTTGAGCTTCTGGGCCGAAGCATAGCCCTACTTCACTTTAAGACTGAAAGACTAGCCGAGACGGCCTTACGCGCATCGTGATTTTGGGCTACTTCGGCTCGATTTCCCGGAACTTGGGAGATAGGTCCCAGTCCCGCGCACTCTAAACTAAGTCCTGATGGCCTTGGTTTTCAGTGACATGGACACAGCCAAGCTCTTTGAACGTTCACTTTCGAGCTTCTGGGCCGAAATATAGCCCCACTTCACTTTAAGACTGAAAGAGTAGCCGGGACCGCCTTACGCGCATGGCAATTTTGTTGGACTTCGGCTTGATTTCCTGGGACTTGGGGGATATTTTCCAGTCCCGGAAGCTCTAAACTAACTCATGAATGCCTTGGTTTTTAGTGAAATGGACACAGGTAAAACGGGCGCACGCTAGGTTTCCAGGTTGTAGGCCGAAATATAGCCCCACTTTATTTTAAGACTGAAAGTGTACACGAAACCTCCTTAAGCGCATCGAAATTTTTAGCCACTATGGCTCGATATGCCAAAACTTGGGGGATATTTTCCAGTCCCGAGGACTCTACCCTAACTCTTGTTGGCATTAGTTTTCAGTAAAATGGTCACAGGTAACAGGAGCGCACGCTCGGTGTCGAGCTTCTAGGCCGAAATGTAGCCCCACTTCATTTTAAGACTGAAAGAGTAAACGAAACTGCCATAGGCTTATCGTAATTTTAAGAAAGTATGGCTTAATTTGCCGAAACTTGGAGGATAGCTTCCAGTCTCGAGGATTCTAAACTATCTCCTGATGGACTTAGCTCTTAGTGAAATGGACACAGGTAAAAGGAGAGCACGCTCGGTGTCGAGCTTGTAGAACCGAAATATAGCCCCACTTCATTTTCGGAGTAAACGAGTAGCCGAGACCGCCTTACGCGCATCGTGATTTTGAGCATCTTTGGCTCGATTTGCCGCAATTCCGGGAATATTTTCCAGTCCAGAGGACTCTATGCTAACTCCTGATGAACTTAGTTTTCAGTGATATGTACACAGGCAAAAGGAGCGCACGCTCGGTGTTGAGCTTCTCGGCCGAAATATAGCCCCACTTCATTTTAAGACTGAAAGAGTAGCCGAGACCGCCTTACGCGCATCGTGATTTTGAGCAACTTTGGCTCGATCTGCCAGAATTTGGGAAATATTTTCCAGTCCCAAGGACTCTAAACTAACTCCTGATGGGCTATGATGTCAGTGAAATGGACACAGGTAAAATTAGCGCACGCCCGGTCTCGAGCTTCTAGGTCGAATTATAGCCCCCCCTTAATTTTAAGACTGAAAGAGTAGCCGAGACCGCCTTACGCGCATCGTGATTTTGGGCCACTTTTGCTCGATTTCCCGGAAGTTGGCGAATAACTTAAAGTCCCGGGGACGCTAAACTAACTCCCGATGACCTTGGTTTGCAGTTTAATGAACACAGCAAGACATTCTGAACGCTCACCTTCGAGCTCCAGGGCCGAAATATAGCCCTGCTTAAATTTAAGACTGAAAGAATAGCCGAGAGCCCGTTAGGCGCATCGTAATTTTCATCAACTTCGGCGCCATTTCCTGGAACTTGGAGAATATTTTCCAGTCCCGGGGACCCTAAACTAACTCCTGATAGCCTTGGTTTGCAGTGAAATGGACACAGCAAAACTTTTTGAACGCTCACTTTCGAGCTTGTGCGCCTAAATATATCCACACTTCACTTTAAGACTGAAACAGTAGGCGAGACCGCGTTACGCGCATGGTGATTTTGATCAACTTCTGCTCGCTTTCCTGGAACTTGGGGAATATTTTCCAGTCCCGGGGACTCTAAACTAACTCCTGATGGCCATGGTTTGCAGTGAAATTCACACAGAACAAGTTTTTGAACGTACAATTCGAGCTTCTAGGCCGAAATATAGTCCCACATCACTTACGACTTAAAGAGTAGCCGAGACCGGCGTGCGCGCATCGTGATTTTGACCAACTTCGGGTCGATATTCCGGAACTTGGGGGATACTTTCCAGTCCCAGGGACTCTAAACTAACTCTTGATGGCCTTGGTTTGCAGTGAAATGGAGACAGCAAAACTTTTTGAACGCTCACCTTCAAGCTTCTGGGCCGAAATATAGCCCACTTTACTTTAATACTGAAAAAGTAGCCGAGACCGCCTTACGCGCATCGTGATTTTGACAAACTTCGGGTGGATTTCCCGGAACTTGGGGCATATTTTCCAGTCCCTTGGATGCTAAACTAGGTGCCGATGGCCTTATTTTGCAGTGAAATGGACACAGCAAAGCTTTTTGAACGCTCACTTTCGAGCTTGTGGGCCGAAATATAGCCATACTTCACTTTAAGACTGAAACAGTAGCCGAGACCACGTTTCGCGCATCGTGATTTTGATCAACTTCGGCTCGATTTCCCGGAACTTGCGAAATATTTTCCAGTCCCGGGGACTCTAAACTAACTGGTGCTGGTCTTGGTTTGCAGTGAAACGGAAACAGAAAAAGTTTTTGAACAGAATAGAAGCCCACTTCACTTGAAGACTGAAAGAGTAGCCGAGACCGCCTTACGTGCATCGTGATTTTGAGCAACTTCGGCTCGATTTGCCGGAACTAAGGGGATATATTCCAGTTCTGAGGACTCTAAACTAATTCCTGATGGCTTTGGTTTGCAGTAAAATGGACCCAGCAAAACTTTTTGAACGCTCAATTTCGAGCTTCTGGGCCAAAATATAGCCCCCCATTACTTTAACACTGAAAGAGTAGCCGAGACCGCCTTACGCGCATCGTGATTTTGACAAACTTCGGGTTGATTTCCCGGAACTTGAGGGATATTTTCCAGTCCCGGGGACTCTCAACTAACTCCTGCTTGTCTTGGTTTGCAGTGAAATGGACACAGCGAAAGTTTTTGAAGGCTCACTCTCGAGCTTCTGGGCCGAAATAGAGCCGCATTTTACTTTGAGACTGAAGGAGTAACCGAGACCACCTTACGCGCATTGTGATATTGACAAACTTCAGGTGGATCTCCCGGAACTTAGGGAACATTTACCAGTCCCTTGGACGCTAAACTAAGTCCTGATGGCCTTGTTTTGCAGTGAAATGGACACAGCAAAACTTTTTGAACGCTCCCTTTCGAGCTTGTGGGCCGAATTATAGCCACACTTTACTTTAAGACTGAAAGAGTATTCGAGACCGTATTTCGCGCATCGTGATTTTCATTAACTTCGGCTCGCTTTCCCGGAACTTGGGGAATATTTTCCAGTCCCGGGGACCCTAAACTAACTTTTGAGAGCTTTGGTTTGCAGTGAAATGCACACAGAAAAACTTTTTGAACGCTCACTTTCGAGCTTCTGGACAGAAATATAGCCCGACTTTACTTTAAGACTGAAAGAGTAGCCGCAACCGCCTTACGTATATCGTAATTTTGACGAACTTCGAACGGATTTCCCGGAACTTGGGGTATATTTTCCAGTCCCTTGGACGTTAAAATAAGTCCTGATGGCCTTGTTTTGAAGTGAAATGTACACAGCAAAACTTTTTGAACGAACACTTTCGAGCTTGTGGGCCGAAATATAGGCACACTTGACTTTAAGACTGAAACAGTAGCCGAGACCACGTTACGCGCATCATGAATTTGATCAACTTCGGCTCCAATTCCCGGGACTTGGGGCATATTTTCCAGTCCCGGGGACTCTAAACTAACTCCTGATGGCCTTGGTTTGCATTGAAATGGACACAGCACAATTTTTTGAACGCACACTTTCGAGATTCTGGGCCGAAATATAGCCCCACTTCACTTAAGACTGAAAGAGTAGCCGAGACCGCCTTGCTCGCATCGTGAGTTTGACAAACTTCGGGTCGATATTCCGGAACTTGGAGGATATTTTCCAGTCCCAGGAACTGTAAACTAACTCCTGATGGCCTTCGTTTGCAGTGAAATGGACAGAGCAAAACTTTTTGAACGCTCACCTTCGAGCTTCCTGGTCGAAATAAAGCCCCACTATACTTTAAGACTTAAAGAGTAACCGAGACAACCTTACGCGCATTGTGATTTCGACAAACTTCGGGTTGATCTCCCGGAACCTGGGGAACATTTTCCAGTCCCTTGGACGCTAACCTCAGTCCTGATGGCCTTGTTTTGCAGTGAAATGGACACAGCAAAACTTTTTGAACGCTCACTTTCGGGCTTCTGGGCCGAAATATAGCCTCACTTCTCTTTAAGACTGAAACAGTAGCCGATACCGCATTTCGCGCATCGTGATTTTCATCAACTTCGGTTCGATTCCCCGGAACTTGGCCAATATTTTTCAGTTCCGGGGACTCTAAACTAACCCCTGATGGCCTTGGTTTGCAGTGAAATGGACACAGCAAAACTTTTTGAACGTTCACTTTCGGGCTTCTGGCCCAAAATATAGCCCCACTTCAATTTAAGACTGAAAGAGTAGCCGAGACTACCTTACGCAAATCGTGATTTTGACCAACTTCGGCTCGATCTCCCGCAAGTTGGGGGATAGTTTCCAGTCCCGGGGACTCTAAACTAGCTCCTGATGGCTTTGGTTTGCAGTGAAATAAACACAGGCAAACTTTTAGAACGCTCACTTTCAAGCTCCTGGGCAGGAATAAAGCCTCACTTCACTTTAAGACTGAAACAGTAAGCGAGACCGCCTAACGCGCACCGTGATTTTGACCAACTTCGGCTAAATTTCCCTGAACTTGGGGGATATTTTCCAGTCCCGAAGACTCTCAAGTAACCCCTGATGGCCTTAGTTTGCATTGAAATGGATACAGCAAAACTTTTTGAACGCTCACTTTTGAGCTTCTGGGCCGAAATATAGCCCCACTTCACTTTAAGACTGAAAGACTAGCCAAGACCGTCTTGCGCGCATCGTGATTTTGACCAACGTCTTCTCGATTTTCCGGAACTTGGGAAATATATTGCAGTCCCGGGGACTCTAAACTAACTCCCGATAGCCTTGGTTTGCATGAAATGGACACAGCAAATTTTTTTGCAGCGCTCACTTTGGAGCTTCTGGGCCGAAATAGAGCTCCACTTCACTTTAAGACTGAAAGAGTAGCCGAGGCTGCCTTAGGCGCATCGTGATATTGACCAACTTCGGCTTGAGTTGCCGCAACTTAAAAGATATTTTTTAGTCCCGTGGACTCTAAATTAACTCATGATGGCCTTGGTTTTCAGTGAAATTCAAGGAGGAAAACTTTTTGAACGCTCACTTTGGAGCTTCTGGACCCAAATATAGCACTACTTCACTTTAAGACTGAAAGAGTAGCCGAGACCGCCTTACGCGAATCGTTATTTTGACCAACTTCGTCTCGATTTCGCGGAACTTAGGGGATATTTTCCAGTTCCGGGGACTGTAAACTACTTCCTGAGGGTCTTGCTTTGCAGTGAAATGGGCACAGCATAACGTTTTGAACGCTCTCTTTCGAGCTTCTGGGCCGAAATATGGCCCCACTTCACTTTAAGACTGAAAGACTAGCCAAGACCGTCTTCCGCGCATCGTGATTTTGACCAACTTCGGCTTGAGTTGCCACAACTTAAAAGATATTTTCCAGTCCCGGGGACTCTAAACTAACTCATGATGGCCTTGGTTTTCAGTGAAATTCAGAGAGGAAAACTTTTTGAACGCTCACTTTCGAGCTTCTGGACCGAAATATAGCCCTACTTCACTTTAAGACTGAAAGAGTAGCCGAGACCATCTTACGCAAATCGTTATTTTGACCAACTTCGTCTCGATTTCGCGGAACTTGGGGGATATTTTCCAGTTCCGGGGAATGTAAACTACTTCCTGAGGGCCTTGCTTTGCAGTGCAATGGGCACAGCATAACTATTTAAACGCTCACTTTGGAGCTTCTGGGCCGAAATATACAGCCACGTCACTTTAAGACTAAAAGAGTAGCCGAGACTGCTTTACGCGCATCGTGATTTTGACAAACTTCGGCTCGATTTCCCGGAACTTGGGGGATATCTTGATGTCCCGGAGACTGTAAACTATCTCTTGATTTGGCTTGGTTCGCGGTGAAATGGACACAGCAAAACTTTTTGAACTTTCACTTTCGAGCTTCTGGGCCGAAATATAACCTGAGTTCACTTTAAGAATAAAAGAATAGCCCAGACCGCCTTACGCGCATCGTCATTTTGACCAACTTTGGCTCGATTTCCCGGGAAATGGGGAATATTTTCCACTACCGGGGACTCTAAAGTAACTCCTGATTGCCTTGGTTTGCATTGAAATGGAGAGAGCAAAACTTTTTCAACGCTCCCCTTCGGGTTTCTGAGCCGAAATATAGCCCCGCTTCAGTTTAAGACTGAAAGAGTAGCCGGGACCGTCTTACGCGCATGGTGATTTTGACCAACTTCGGCTCGATTTCCCGAAACTTCGGGGATATATTCAAGTCCCAAGGACTCTAAACTAACCCCTGATGGCCTTGGTCTGCAGTGAAATGGACACAGCCAATTTTTTTGAACGCTTACTTTCGAAATTCTGGGCCGAAATATAGCCCACCTCACTTTAAGACTGAAATAGTAGCCGAGACCGCCTTAGACGCATCGTGATTTTGACCAACTTCGGCTTGAGTTGCCAGAACTTAAGGGATATTTTCCAGTCCCGTGGACTCTAAACTAACTCATGATGGCCTTGGTGTTCAGTTAAATTGAGAGAGCAAAACTTTTTGAACGCTCACTTTGGAGCTTCTGGCCCAAATATACAGCCACGTCACTTTAAGACTAAAAGAGTAGCCGAGACTGCTTTACGCGCATCGTGATTTTGACAAACTTCGGCTCGATTTCCCGGAACTTGGGGGATATCTTGATGTCCCGGACACTGTAAACAATCTGCTGATGTGGCTTGGTTTGCGGTGATATGGACACAGCAAAACGTTTTGAACTTTCACTTTCTAGCTTCTGGGCCGAAATATAGCCCGAGTTCACTTTAAGAATGAAAGAGTAGCCGCGACCGCCTTACGCGCATCGTAATTTTGACAAACCTCGGCCCGATTTCCCCGAACTTGGTCGATATTTTCCAGTCCCGAGGAGTCTAAACTAACTCCTGATGGCCTTGGTTTGCAGTTAAATGGACAAAGCGTAACTTTTTAAAGGGTCACTTTCGAGCTTCTGGGATGAAATATAGCCCCACTTCACTTTAAGACTAAAAGAGTAGGCGAGACCGCCTTACGTGCATCGTGATTTTGAGCAACTTCCGCTCGATTTTCTAGAATTTTGGCGATATTTTCAAGTCCCGTGGACTCTACAGTAACTCCTGATGGCCTTGGTTTGCAGTGAAATGGACGCAGGAAAACTTTTTGAACGCTCAGTCTCGAGCTTCTGCGCCGAAATACAACCGTATTTCACTTTAAGACTGAAATAGTAGCCGAGACCGCCTTACGAGCATCGTGATTTTGACCAAGTTCAGCTCGATTTCCCGGAACTTGAGGCATATTTTCCAGTCCGGGGGACTTTAAACTAACTCCTGATGGCCTTGGTTTGCAGTTAAATGCACAAAGCGTAACTTTTTAAAGGGTCACTTTCGAGCTTCTGGGCCGAAATATAGCCCCACTTTACTTTAAGACTGAAAGACTAGCCGAGACCGTCTAACGCGCATCGTGATTTTGACCAACTTCCGTTGGATTTCCCGGAACTTCGGGGATATATTCCAGTCCCGGGGACTCTAAACTAACTGCTGATGGCCTTGGTCTGCAGTGAAATGGACACAGCACATTTTTTTGAACGCTCACTTTCGAGCTTCTCGGCCGAAATATAGCCCTACTTAACTTTAACACTGAAAGAGTAGCCGAGACCGCCTTACGCGCATCGTAATTTTGACCAACGTCGGCTCGATTTCCCGGAAGTTGGCGAATATTTTCAATTCCCGGGGAAGCTAAACTAACTTCCGGTGGCCTTAGTTTGCAGTTAAGTGGACACGGCAAAACTTTTTGAACGCTCACTTTCGAGCTTATGGGTCGAAATATAGCCCCACTTAACTTTAAGACTGAAAGAGTAGCCGAGACCGCCTTACGCGCATCGTGATTTTGGGATACTTCGGCTCGATTTCCCGCAAATAGGGGGATATTTTCCAGTCCCGGGGACTCTAAACTAACTCCTGATGGCCTTGGTTTCCAGTGAAATGGACACAGGAACCCTTTTTGAACGCGCACTTTCGAGCTTGCTGGCCGAAATATAGCCTTACTTCTTTTTAAGACTGAAAGAGTAGGCGGGAGCGCCTTACGCGCATTGTGATTTTGAGGATCTTCGGCTCGATCTGGCGAAACTTGGGACATATTTTCCAGTCCCAAAGTCTCTAAACTCACTCCTGATTGTCTAAGATGTGAGTGAAATAGAGACAAAAATTTTTGAAGCCTTACTTCGAGCTTCTGGAGTTAAATCTAAGCCCACTTTACCTTAAGACTGAAAGAGTAGCCGAGACCCCCTTAAGCGCATCGTGATTTTGACTAACTTCGGGTGGATTTCCCGTAACTTCGGGGATACTTCCAGTCCCTTGGACGCTAAACTAAGACGTGATGGCCTTGTTTTGCAGTGAAATGAACACACCAAAACTTTTTAAACACTCAGTTTCGAGCTTCTGGGCAGAAATATTGCCCCACTTCACTTAAAGACTGAAAGAGTAGCCGAGACCGCCGTACCCGCGTCGTGATTTTCACCAGCTTCGGTTAAATTTCCCGGAGCTTGGGGGATATTTTCCAGTCCTGGGGACTCTAAACTGACCCCCGACGTCCTTGGTGTGCAGTAAAATGGACACAGCAAAACTTTTTGAACGCTCACTTTTGAGCTTCTGGGCCGAAATATAGCTCCACTTCACTTTAAGAGTGAAAGAGTAGCCGAGACCGCCTTACGCCCATCGTAATTTTGACCAACTTCGGCTCGATTTCCCGGAACTTGGGGGATATTTTCCAGTCCCGCGGACTCTAAAGTAACTCCTGATGGCCTTCCTCTGGAGTGAAATGGACACAGCACAACTTTTTGAACGCTCACTTTCGAGCTTCTGGGCGGAAATATTGCCCCAGTTGACTTTAAGAATGAAAGAGTAACCGGGACCGCCTTACGCGCATCGTGATTTTCACCAACTTTGGCTCGATTTCCCGGGAAATGGGGGATATTTTCCGGTACCGGGGATTCTAAACTAACTCCTGATTGCCTTGGTTTGCAGTGAAATGGACACAGCACAACTTTTTGAACGCTCACGTTTGAGCTTCTGGGCCGAAGCATAGCCCTACTTCACTTTAAGACTGAAAGACTAGCCGAGACGGCCTTACGCGCATCGTGATTTTGGGCTACTTCGGCTCGATTTCCCGGAACTTGGGAGATAATTCCCAGTCCCGGGCACTCTAAACTAAGTCCTCATGGCCTTGGTTTTCAGTGAAATGGACACAGCCAAGCTCTTTGAACGTTCACTTTCGAGCTTCTCGGCAGAAATATAGCTCCACTTCACTTTAAGACTGAAAGAGTAGCCGGGACCGCCTTACGCGCATGGTAATTTTGTCGAACTTCGGCTTGATTTCCTGGGACTTGGGGGATATTTTCCAGTCTCGGAAGCTCTAAACTAACTCCTGAATGCCTTGGTTTTTAGTGAAATGGACACAGGTAAAAGGGGCGCACGCTAGGTTTCCAGGTTGAAGGCCGAAATATAGCCCCACTTTATTTTAAGACTGAAAGTGTACACGAAACCTCCTTAAGCGCATCGAAATTTTTAGCCACTATGGCTCGATCTGCCAAAACTTGGGGGATAATTTCCAGTCCCGGGGACTCTACCCTAACTCTTGTTGGCCTTAGTTTTCAGTAAAATGGTCACAGGTAACAGGAGCGCACGCTCGGTGTCGAGCTTCTAGGCCGAAATGTAGCCCCACTTCATTTTAAGACTGAAAGAGTAAACGAAATTGCCATACGCTTATCGTAATTTTAAGAAAGTATGGCTCAATTTGCCGAAACTTGAAGGATAGCTTCCAGTCTCGAGGATTCTAAACTATCTCCTGATGGACTTAGTTCTTAGTGAAATGGACACAGGTAAAAGGAGAGCACGCTCGGTGTCGAGCTTGTAGAACCGAAATATAGCCCCACTTCATTTTCGGAGTAAACGAGTAGCCGAGACCGCACGCTCGGTGTTGAGCTTCTCGGCCGAAATATAGCCCCACTTCATTTTAAGACTGAAAGAGTAGCCGAGACCGCCTTACCCACATCGTGATTTTGAGCATCTTTGGCTCGACCTGCCAGAATTTGGGAAATATTTTCCAGTCCCAAGGACTCTAAACTAACTCCTGATGGCCTAAGATGTCAGTGAAATGGACGCAGGTAAAATTAGCGCACGCCCGGTCTCGAGCTTCTAGGTCGAAATATAGCCCCCCCTTAATTTTAAGACTGAAAGAGTAGCCGAGACCGCCTTACGCGCATCGTGATTTTGGGCCACTTTTGCTGGATTTCCCGGAAGTTGGCGAATAACTTAAAGTCCCGGAAACGCTAAACTAACTCCCGATGACCTTGGTTTCCAGTTTAATGAACGCAGCAAAACATTCTGAACGCTCACCTTCGAGCTTCAGGGCCGAAATATAGCCCTGCTTAAATTTAAGACTGAAAGAATAGCCGAGAGCCCGTTAGGCGCATCGTAATTTTCATCAACTTCGGCGCCATTTCCTGGAACTTGGAGAATATTTTCCAGTCCCGGGGACTCTAAACTAACTCCTGATAGCCTTGGTTTGTAGTGAAATGGACACAGCAAACCTTTTTGAACGCTCACTTTCGAGCTTGAAGGCCTAACTATAGCCACACTTCACTTTAAGACTGAAACAGTAGCCGAGACCGCGTTACGCGCATCGTGATTTTGATCAACTTCTGCTCGCTTTCCTGGAACTTGGGGAATATTTTCCAGTCCCGGGGACTCTAAACTAACTCCTGATGGCCATGGTTTGCAGTGAAATTCACACAGCACAAGTTTTTGAACGTACACTTTCGATCTTCTAGGCCGAAATATAGTCCCACATCACTTACGACTTAAAGAGTAGCGGAGACCGGCGTGCGCGCATCGTCATTTTGACCAACTTCGGGTCGATATTCCGGAACTTGGGGGATACTTTCCAGTTGCAGGGACTCTAAACTAACTCTTGATGGCCTTGGTTTGCAGTGAAATGGAGACAGCAAAACTTTTTGAACGCTCAATTTCGAGCTTCTGGGCCAAAATATAGCCCCCCATTACTTTAACACTGAAAGAGTAGCCGAGACCGCCTTACGCGCATCGTGATTTTGACAAACTTCGGGTTGATTTCCCGGAACTTGGGGGATATTTTCCAGTCCCGGGGACTCTCAACTAACTCCTGCTTGTCTTGGTTTGCAGTGAAATGGACACAGCGAAATATTTTGAAGGCTCACCTTCGAGCTTCTCGGCCGAAATAGAGCCCCATTTTACTTTAAGACTGAAAGAGTAGGCGAGACCGTCTTGAGCGAATCGTGAATTTCGAATGGATTTCCCGGAACTTGGGGGATATTTTGCAGTCCCTTGGACGCTAAACTAAGTCCGGATGGCCTTGTTTTGAAGTAAAATGGACACAACAAAACGTTTTGAACGCTCACTTTCTAGCTTGTGGGCCGAAATATAGCCACACTTCACTTTAGGACTGACACAGTAGCCGAGACCACGTTACGCGCATCATGAATTTGATCAACTTCGGCTCGATTTCCCGGGACTTGGGGGATATTCTTCAGTCCCGGGGACTCTAAACTAACTTCTGATGGCCTTGGTTTGCACTGAAAGTGACAGACCAAAACTTTTTAAACACTCACTTTGGAGCTTCTGGGCCGAAATATTCCCCCACTTCACTTTAAGACTCTAAGAGTAGCCGATACCACCTTACGCACATCGTGATTTTGACCAACTTCGGCTCGATTTACCGGAACTTGGGGGATATTTTCCAGTCCCAGGGACTCTTAAGTAACCCCTGATGGCCTTGGTTTGCATTGAAATGGATACAGCAAAACTTTTTGAACGCTCACTTTTGAGCTTCTGGGCCGAAATATAGCCCCACTTCACTTTAAGACTGAAAGAGTAGCCGAGACCGTCTTACGGGCATCGTGATTTTGACCAACGTCTTCTCGATTTTCCGGAACTTGGGAAATACATTCCACTCCCGGGGACTCTAAACTCACTCCTGATAGCCTTAGTTTGCAGTGAAATAGACACAGTAATTTTTTTGAGCTTTGAGCTTGTGGGCCGAAATAGAGCCCCACTTCACTTTAAGACTGAAGGAGTAGCCGACACCGCCTTAAGCGCACCGTCATTTTGACCAACTTCGGCTCGATTTGCCGGAACTTGGGGGACATTTTCCAGTCCCGGGGACTCTAAACTAACTCCTTATTGTCCTGGTTTTTAGTGAAATGGACACAGCGAAACTTTCTGAACGCTCACTCTCGAGCTTCTGGACCGAAATATAGCCCCACTTTACTTTAAGACTGAAAGAGTAGCCGAGACCGTCTTGCGCAAATCGTGATTTTGACCAACTTCGGGTCGGTTTCCCGGAACTTGAGGGATATATTCCATTTCCGCGGACTCTAAACTAACTCCTGATGGCCTTGGTTTTCAGTGAAATGGACAAAGGAAAGCTTTTTGAACACTCTCTTTGTAGCTTCTGGGCCGAAATAGAATCCCACCTCACTTTCAGACTGAAATAGTAGCCGAGACCGCCTGACGCGCATCGTGAGTTAGACCAAGTTCAGCTCGATTTCACGCAACTTTTGGGATATTTTCCGGTCCGGGGGACTCTAAACTAACTCTGGATTGCCTTGGTTTGCTATGAAATGCGCACAGCTTAACTTTTTGAACGCCCACTTTGGAGCTTCTGGGCCGAAATATAGCCCCACTTCACTTTAAGACTGAAAGAGTTGCCGAGATCGCCTTACGCGCATCGTGATTTTGACCATTTTCGGCTCGATTTCTCGGAACTTGGGGGATATTTTCCAGTCCCGGGGACTCTAAACTAACTCCTGATCGCCTTTCTTTGCATTGAAATGGACAGAGGAAAACTTTTCGAACGCTCACTTTCGAGCTTGTGGGCCGGAACATAGCCACACTTTACTTTAAGACTGAAACAGTAGCCGAGACCGCATTTCACGCATCGTGATTTTCATCAACTTCGGCTCGCTTTCCTGGAACTTGGGGAATATTTTCCAGTCCCTTGGACGCTAACCTCAGTCCTGATGGCCTTGTTTTGCAGTGAAATGGACACAGCAAAACTTTTAGAACGCTCACTTTCGAGCTTGTGGGCCGAAATATAGCCACACTTTACTTTAAGACTGAAACATTTCACGCATCGTGATTTTCATCAACTTCGGCTCGCTTTCCCGGAACTTGGGGAATATTTTCCAGTCCCGGGGACACTAAACTAACTTTTGATAGCTTTGGTTTGCAGTGAAATGCACACAGCAAAACTTTTTGAACGCTCGCTTTCGAGCTTCTGGACAGAAATATAGCCCCACTTCATTTTAAGACTGAAAGGGTAGCCGTGACCGCTTTGGGAGCATCGTGATTTTGACCAACTTCAGCTCGATTTACCGGAACTTGGGAAATATTTTCCAGCCCCAGGGACGCTAAACTAACTCGTGATGGCCTTGTTTTTCAGTCAAAGAACACAGCAAAACTTTTTGAACGCTCTCTTTTGGGCTTCTGGGCCGAAAAATTCCCACTTCACCTTAAGACTGAAACAGAAGCGGATACCGCATTTCGCGCATCGTGATTTTGATCAACTTCGGTTCGATTCCCCGGAACTTGGCCAATATTTTTCAGTCCCGGGGACTCTAAACTAACCCCTGATGGCCTTGGTTTGCAGTGAAATGGACACAGCAAAACTTTTTGAACGCTCACTTTCGGGCTTCTGGCCCGAAATATAGTCCCACTTCACTTTAAGACAGAAAGAGTAGCCGAGACCACTTTAGGGGCATCATGATTTTGACCAACCTCGGCTCAATTTCCCGGACCTTGGGGCATATTTTCTTCTCCCGGGGACGCTAAACTAACTCCTGATGGCCTTGGTTTGGAGTGAAATGAACACAGCAAAACTTTTTGAACGTTCACTTTCGGGCTTCTGGCCCGAAATATAGCCCCACTTCACTTTAAGACTGAAAGAGTAGCCGAGACTAGCTTACGCAAATCGTGATTTTGACCAACTTCGGCTCGATTTCCCGCAAGTTGGGGGATATTTTCCAGTCCCGGGGACTCTAAACTAGCTCCTGATGGCTTTGGTTTCCAGTGAAATAAACACAGGCAAACTTTTTGAACGCTCACTTTCAAGCTCCTGGCCAGCAATAAAGCCTCACTTCACTTTAAGACTGAAACAGTAAGCGAGACCGCCTAACGCGCACCGTGATTTTGACCAACTTCGGCTAAATTTCCCTGAGCTTGGGGCATATTTTCCAGTCCCGAAGACTCTTAAGTAACCCCTGATGGCCTTCGTTTGCATTGAAATGGATACAGCAAAACTTTTTGAACGCTCACTTTTGAGCTTCTGGGCCGAAATATAGCCCCACTTCACTTTAAGACTGAAAGAGTAGCCAAGATCGTCTTGCGCGCATCGTGATTTTGACCAACGTCTTCTCGATTTTCCGGAACTTGGGAAATATATTGCAGTCCCGGGGACTATAAACTAACTCCTGATGGCCTTGGTTTGCAGTGAAATAGACACAGCAAATTTTTTGCAGCGCTCACTTTGGAGCTTCTGGGCTGAAATAGAGCCCCACTTCACTTTAAGACTGAAAGAGTAACCGAGGTCGCCTTAGGCGCATCGTGATTTTGACCAACTTCGGCTTGAGTTCCCACAACTTAAAAGATATTTTCCAGTCCCGGGGACTCTAAACTAACTCATGATGGCCTTGGTTTTCAGTGAAATTCAGCGAGGAAAACCTTTTGAACGCTCACTTTCGAGCTTCTGGACCGAAATATACCCCTACTTCACTTTAAGACTGAAAGAGTAGCCGAGACCACCTTACGCAAATCGTTATTTTGACCAACTTCGTCTCGATTTTGCGGAACTTGGGGGATATTTTCCAGTTCCGGGGAATGTAAACTACTTCCTGAGGGCCTTGCTTTGCAGTGAAATGGGCACAGCATAACTATTTGAATGCTTTCGAGCTTCTGGGCCGAAATATACAGCCACGTCACTTTAAGACTGAAAGAGTAGCCGAGACTGCTTTACGCGCACTGTGATTTTGACAAAGTTCGGCTCGATTTCCCGGAACTTGGGGGATATTTTGATGTCCCGGAGACTGTAAACTATCTCCTGATGTGGCTTGGTTCGCGGTGAAATGGACAAAGCAAAACGTTTTGAACTTTCACTTTCGAGCTTCTGGGCCGAAATATAGCCTGAGTTCACTTTAAGAATGAAAGAATAGCCGAGACCGCCTTACGCGCACCGTGATTTTGACCACCTTTGGCTCGATTTCCCGGGAAATGGGGAATCTTTTCCGGTACCGCGGACTCTAAAGTAACTCCTGATTGCCTTGGTTTGCATTGAAATGGAGAGAGCAAAACTTTTTCAACGCTCCCCTTCGGGCTTCTGAGCCGAAATATAGCCCCACTTCAGTTTAAGACTGAAAGAGTAGCCGACACCGTCTTACGCGCATGGTGATTTTCACCAACTTCGGCTCGATTTCCCGAAACTTCGGGGATATATTCAAGTCCCAAGGACTCTAAACTAACCCCTGATGGCCTTGGTCTGCAGTGAAATGGACACAGCAAATTTTTTTGAACGCTTCCTTTCGAAATTCTGGGCCGAAATATAGCCCACCTCACTTTAAGACTGAAATAGTAGCCGAGACCGCCTTAGACGCATCGTGATTTTGACCAACTTCGGCTTGAGTTGCCAGAACTTAAGGGATATTTTCCAGTACCGTGGACTCTAAACTAACTCATGATGGCCTTGGTTTTCAGTTAAATTGAGAGAGCAAAACTTTTTGAACGCTCACTTTGGAGCTTCTGGGCCGAAATATACAGCCACGTCACTTTAAGACTAAAAGAGTAGCCGAGACTGCTTTACGCGCATCGTGATTTTGACAAACTTCGGCTCGACTTCCCGGGACTTGGGGCATATTTTGATGTCCCGGACACTGTAAACAATCTGCTGATGTGGCTTGGTTTGCAGTGAAATGGACACAGCAAAACGTTTTCAACTTTCACTTTCTAGCTTCTGGGCCGAAATATAGCCCCAGTTCACTTTAAGAATGAAAGAGTAGCCGAGACCGCCTTACGCGCATCGTAATTTTGACGAAATTCGGCTTGATTTCCCCGAACTTGGGCGATATTTTCAAGTCCCAAGGAGTCTAAACTAACTCCTGATGGCCTTGGTTTCCAGTGAAATGGACACAGGAACACTTTTTGAACGCGCACTTTCGAGCTTGCTGGCCGAAATCTAGCCCTACTTCTTTTTAAGACTGAAAGAGTAGGCGGGAGCGCCTTACGCGCCGTGATTTTGAGGATCTTCGGCTCGATCTGGCGAAACTTGGGACATATTTTCCAGTCCCAAAGTCTCTAAACTCACTCCTGATTGTCTAAGATGTGAGTGAAATAGAGACAAAATTTTTTTAAGCCTTACTTTCGAGCTTCTGGAGTTAAATCTAAGCCCACTTTACCTTAAGACTCAAAGAGTAGCCGAGACCCCCTTAAGCGCATCGTGATTTTGACTAACCTCGGGTGGATTTCCCGTAACTTGGGGGATATTTCCAGTCCCTTGGACGCTAAACTAAGTCGTGATGGCCTTGTTTTGCAGTGAAATGGACACAGCAAAACTTTTTAAACACTCAGTTTCGAGCTTCTGGGCCGAAATATTGCCCTACTTCACTTAAAGACTGAAAGAGTAACCGACACCGCCGTACGCGCGTCGTGATTTTGACCAACTTCGCTTAAATTTTCCGGAGCTTCGGGGATATTTTCCAGTCCCGGGGACTCTAAACTGAACCCCGACGTCCTTGGTCTGCAATAAAATGGACACAGCACAACTGTTTGAATACTCACTTTTCAGCTTCTGGGCCGAAATATAGCTGCACTTCACTTTAAGAGTGAAAGAGTAGCCGAGACCGCCTTACGCCCATCGTGATTTTGACCAACTTTGGCTCGATTTCCCGGGAAATGGGGGATATTTTCTGGTACCGGGGACTCTAAACTAACTCCTGATTGCCTTGGTTTGCAGTGAAATGGACACAGCACAACTTTCTGAACGCTCACGTTTGAGCTTCTGGGCCGAAGCATAGCCCTACTTCACTTTAAGACTGAAAGACTAGCCGAGACGGCCTTACGCGCATCGTGATTTTGGGCTACTTCGGCTCGATTTCCCGGAACTTGGGAGATAGGTCCCAGTCCCGCGCACTCTAAACTAAGTCCTGATGGCCTTGGTTTTCAGTGACATGGACACAGCCAAGCTCTTTGAACGTTCACTTTCGAGCTTCTGGGCCGAAATATAGCCCCACTTCACTTTAAGACTGAAAGAGTAGCCGGGACCGCCTTACGCGCATGGCAATTTTGTTGGACTTCGGCTTGATTTCCTGGGACTTGGGGGATATTTTCCAGTCCCGGAAGCTCTAAACTAACTCATGAATGCCTTGGTTTTTAGTGAAATGGACACAGGTAAAACGGGCGCACGCTAGGTTTCCAGGTTGTAGGCCGAAATATAGCCCCACTTTATTTTAAGACTGAAAGTGTACACGAAACCTCCTTAAGCGCATCGAAATTTTTAGCCACTATGGCTCGATATGCCAAAACTTGGGGGATATTTTCCAGTCCCGAGGACTCTACCCTAACTCTTGTTGGCATTAGTTTTCAGTAAAATGGTCACAGGTAACAGGAGCGCACGCTCGGTGTCGAGCTTCTAGGCCGAAATGTAGCCCCACTTCATTTTAAGACTGAAAGAGTAAACGAAACTGCCATAGGCTTATCGTAATTTTAAGAAAGTATGGCTTAATTTGCCGAAACTTGGAGGATAGCTTCCAGTCTCGAGGATTCTAAACTATCTCCTGATGGACTTAGCTCTTAGTGAAATGGACACAGGTAAAAGGAGAGCACGCTCGGTGTCGAGCTTGTAGAACCGAAATATAGCCCCACTTCATTTTCGGAGTAAACGAGTAGCCGAGACCGCCTTACGCGCATCGTGATTTTGAGCATCTTTGGCTCGATTTGCCGCAATTCCGGGAATATTTTCCAGTCCAGAGGACTCTATGCTAACTCCTGATGAACTTAGTTTTCAGTGATATGTACACAGGCAAAAGGAGCGCACGCTCGGTGTTGAGCTTCTCGGCCGAAATATAGCCCCACTTCATTTTAAGACTGAAAGAGTAGCCGAGACCGCCTTACGCGCATCGTGATTTTGAGCAACTTTGGCTCGATCTGCCAGAATTTGGGAAATATTTTCCAGTCCCAAGGACTCTAAACTAACTCCTGATGGGCTATGATGTCAGTGAAATGGACACAGGTAAAATTAGCGCACGCCCGGTCTCGAGCTTCTAGGTCGAATTATAGCCCCCCCTTAATTTTAAGACTGAAAGAGTAGCCGAGACCGCCTTACGCGCATCGTGATTTTGGGCCACTTTTGCTCGATTTCCCGGAAGTTGGCGAATAACTTAAAGTCCCGGGGACGCTAAACTAACTCCCGATGACCTTGGTTTGCAGTTTAATGAACACAGCAAGACATTCTGAACGCTCACCTTCGAGCTCCAGGGCCGAAATATAGCCCTGCTTAAATTTAAGACTGAAAGAATAGCCGAGAGCCCGTTAGGCGCATCGTAATTTTCATCAACTTCGGCGCCATTTCCTGGAACTTGGAGAATATTTTCCAGTCCCGGGGACCCTAAACTAACTCCTGATAGCCTTGGTTTGCAGTGAAATGGACACAGCAAAACTTTTTGAACGCTCACTTTCGAGCTTGTGCGCCTAAATATATCCACACTTCACTTTAAGACTGAAACAGTAGGCGAGACCGCGTTACGCGCATGGTGATTTTGATCAACTTCTGCTCGCTTTCCTGGAACTTGGGGAATATTTTCCAGTCCCGGGGACTCTAAACTAACTCCTGATGGCCATGGTTTGCAGTGAAATTCACACAGAACAAGTTTTTGAACGTACAATTCGAGCTTCTAGGCCGAAATATAGTCCCACATCACTTACGACTTAAAGAGTAGCCGAGACCGGCGTGCGCGCATCGTGATTTTGACCAACTTCGGGTCGATATTCCGGAACTTGGGGGATACTTTCCAGTCCCAGGGACTCTAAACTAACTCTTGATGGCCTTGGTTTGCAGTGAAATGGAGACAGCAAAACTTTTTGAACGCTCACCTTCAAGCTTCTGGGCCGAAATATAGCCCACTTTACTTTAATACTGAAAAAGTAGCCGAGACCGCCTTACGCGCATCCTGATTTTGACAAACTTCGGGTTGATTTCCCGGAACTTGGGGCATATTTTCCAGTCCCTTGGACGCTAAACTAGGTGCCGATGGCCTTGTTTTGCAGTGAAATGGACACAGCAAAGCTTTTTGAACGCTCACTTTCGAGCTTGTGGGCCGAAATATAGCCATACTTCACTTTAAGACTGAAACAGTAGCCGAGACCACGTTTCGCGCATCGTGATTTTGATCAACTTCGGCTCGATTTCCCGGAACTTGCGAAATACTTTCCAGTCCCGGGGACTCTAAACTAACTGGTGCTGGTCTTGGTTTGCAGTGAAACGGAAACAGAAAAAGTTTTTGAACAGAATAGAAGCCCACTTCACTTGAAGACTGAAAGAGTAGCCGAGACCGCCTTACGTGCATCGTGATTTTGAGCAACTTCGGCTCGCTTTGCCGGAACTAAGGGGATATATTCCAGTTCTGAGGACTCTAAACTAATTCCTGATGGCCTTGGTTTGCAGTAAAATGGACCCAGCAAAACTTTTTGAACGCTCAATTTCGAGCTTCTGGGCCAAAATATAGCCCCCCATTACTTTAACACTGAAAGAGTAGCCGAGACCGCCTTACGCGCATCGTGATTTTGACAAACTTCGGGTTGATTTCCCGGAACTTGAGGGATATTTTCCAGTCCCGGGGACTCTCAACTAACTCCTGCTTGTCTTGGTTTGCAGTGAAATGGACACAGCGAAAGTTTTTGAAGGCTCACTCTCGAGCTTCTGGGCCGAAATAGAGCCGCATTTTACTTTGAGACTGAAGGAGTAACCGAGACCACCTTACGCGCATTGTGATATTGACAAACTTCGGGTGGATCTCCCGGAACTTAGGGAACATTTACCAGTCCCTTGGACGCTAAACTAAGTCCTGATGGCCTTGTTTTGCAGTGAAATGGACACAGCAAAACTTTTTGAACGCTCCCTTTCGAGCTTCTGGACAGAAATATAGCCCCACTTTACTTTAAGACTGAAACAGTAGCCGAGACCGCATTTCGCGCATCGTGATTTTCATCAACTTCGGCTCGCTTTCCCGGAACTTGGGGAATATTTTCCAGTCCCGGGGACCCTAAACTAACTTTTGATAGCTTTGGTTAGCAGTGAAATGCACACAGCAAAACTTTTTGAACGCTCACTTTCGAGCTTCTGGACAGAAATATAGCCCCACTTCACTTTAAGACTTAAAGGGTAGCCGAGACCGCTTTGGGAGCATCGTGATCTTGACCAACTTCAGCTCGATTTACCGGAACTTGGGGAATATTTTCCAGTCCCAGGGACGCTAAACTAACTTGTGATGGCCTTTTTTTTCAGTCAAAGAACACAGCAAAACTTTTTGAACTCTCACTTTCGGACTTCTGGGCCGAAATATAGCCCCACTTCACTTTAAGACTGAAAGAGTAGCCGAGACTACCTTACGCAAATCGTGATTTTGACTAACTTGGGCTCATTTCCCGGAAGTTGGGGGATATTTTCCAGCCCCGGGGACTCTAAACGAGCTCCTGATGGCTTTGGTTTCCAGTGAAATAAACACAGGCAAACTTTTAGAACGCTCACTTTCACGCTCCTGGGCAGGAATAAAGCCTCACTTCACTTTAAGACTGAAACAGTAAGCGAGAGAACTTCGGCTAAATTTCCCTGAACTTGGGGGATATTTTCCAGTCCAGAAGACTCTTAAGTAACCCCTGATGGCCTTCGTTTGCATTGAAATGGATACAGCAAAACGTTTTGTAGCTCACTTTTGAGCTTCTGGGCCGAAATATAGCCCCACTTCACTTTCAGACTGAAAGACTAGCCAAGACCGTCTTGCGCGCATCGTGATTTTGACCAACGTCTTCTCGATTTTCCGGAACTTGGGAAATATATTGCAGTCCCGGGGACTCTAAACTAACTCCTGATGGCCTTGGTTTGCAGTGAAATAGACACAGCAAATTTTTTGCAGCGCTCACTTTGGAGCTTGTGGGCCGAAATAGAGCCCCACTTCACTTTAAGACTGAAAGAGTAGCCGAGGTCGCCTTAGGCGCATCGTGATTTTGACCAACTTCGGTTGAGTTCCCACAACTTAAAAGATATTTTCCAGTCCCGGGGACTCTAAACTAACTCATGATGGCCTTGGTTTTCAGTGAAATTCAGAGAGGAAACCTTTTTGAACGCTCACTTTCGAGCTTCTGGACCGAAATATAGCCCTACTTCACTTTAAGACTGAAAGACCGTCTTGCGCGCATGGTGATTTTGACAAAGTTCGGCTCGATTTCCCGGAACTTGGGGGATATTTTGATGTCCCGGAGACTGTAAACTATCTCCTGATGTGGCTTGGTGCGCGGTGAAATGGACACAGCAAAACTTTTTGAACTTTCACTTTCGAGCTTCTGGGCCGAAATATAGCCCGAGTTCACTTTAAGAATGAAAGAATAGCCGAGACCGCCTTACGCGCATCGTGATTTTGACGAACTTTGCCTCGATTTCCCGGGAAATGGGGAATATTTTCCGCTACCGGGGACTCTAAAGTAACTCCTGATTGCCTTGGTTTGCATTGAAATGGAGAGAGCAAAACTTTTTCAACGCTCCCCTTCGGGCTTCTGAGCCGAAATATAGCCCCACTTCAGTTTAAGACTGAAAGAGTAGCCGAGACCGCCTTACGCGCATTGTAATTTTTACAAACTTCGGCTCGATTTCCCCGAACTTGGGCGATATTTTCCAGTCCCGAGGAGTCTAAACTAACTCCTGATGGCCTTGGTTTGCAGTGAAATGAACACAGCAAAACTTTTTGAACTTTCACTTTCTAGCTTCTCGGCCGAAATATAGTCCCAGTTCACTCTAAGAATGAAAGAGTAGCCGAGACCGCCCTACGCGCATCGTGATTTTGACAAAATTCGGCTCCATTTCCCCGAACCTGGGCGATATATTCCAGTCCCGGGGTCCCTAAACTAACTCCTGATGGGCTTGGTTTCCAGTGAAATGGACACAGGAACAGTTTTTGAACGCGCACTTTCGAGCTTGCTGGCCGAAATATAGCCCGAGTTCACTTTAAGAATGAAAGAATAGCCGAGACCGCCTTACGCGCATCGTGATTTTGACCAACTTTGCCTCGATTTCCCGGGAAATGGGGAATATTTTCCGCTACCGGGGACTCTAAAGTAACTCCTGATTGCCTTGGTTTGCATTGAAATGGAGAGAGCAAAACTTTTTCAACGCTCCCCTTCGGGCTTCTGAGCCGAAATATAGCCCCACTTCAGTTTAAGACTGAAAGAGTAGCCGAGACCGCCTTACGCGCATCGTAATTTTGACAAACTTCGGCTCGATTTCCCCGAACTTGGGCGATATTTACAGTCCCGAGGAGTCTAAACTAACTCCTGATGGCCTTGGTTTGCAGTGAAATGAACACAGCAAAACTTTTTGAACTTTCACTTTCTAGCTTCTCGGCCGAAATATAGCCCCAGTTCACTCTAAGAATGAAAGAGTAGCCGAGACCGCCCTACGCGCATCGTGATTTTGACAAAATTCGGCTCCATTTCCCCGAACCTGGGCGATATATTCCAGTCCCGGGGTCCTCAAACTAACTCCTGATGGGCTTGGTTTCCAGTGAAATGGACACAGGAACACTTTTTGAACACGCACTTTCGAGCTTGCTGGCCGAAATATAGCCCTACTTCTTTTTAAGACTGAAAGAGTAGGCGGGAGCGCCTTACGCGCATTGTGATTTTGAGGATCTTCGGCTCGATCTGGCGAAACTTGGGACATATTTTCCAGTCCCAAAGTCTCTAAACTCACTCCTGATTGTCTAAGATGTGAGTGAAATGGAGACAAAAATTTTTGAAGCCTTACTTTGGAGCTTCTGGAGTTAAATCTAAGCCCACTTTACCTTAAGACTCAAAGAGTAGCCGAGACCCCCTTAAGCGCATCGTGATTTTGACTAACTTCGGGTGGATTCCCATAACTTGGGGGATATTTCCAGTCCCTTGGACGCTAAACTAAGTCGTGACGGCCTTGTTTTGCAGTGAAATGGACACAGCAAAACTTTTTAAACACTCAGTTTCGAGCTTCTGGGCCGAAATATTGCTCCACTTCACTTAAAGACTGAAAGAGTAGCCGAGACCGCCGTACCCGCGTCGTGATTTTGACCAACTTCGGTTAAATTTCCCGGAGCTTGGGGGATATTTTCCAGTCCCGGGGACTCTAAACTGACCCCCGACGTCCTTGGTCTGCAGCAAAATGGACACAGCAAAACTTTTTGAACGCTCACTTTTGAGCTTCTGGGCCGAAATATAGCTGCACTTCACTTTAAGAGTGAAAGACTAGCCGAGACCGCCTTACGCCCATCGTAATTTTGACCAACTTCGGCTCGATTTCCCGGAACTTGGGGGATATTTTCCAGTCCCGCGGACTCTAAAGTAACTCCTGATGGACTTGCTCTGGAGTGAAATGGACACAGCACAACTTTTTTAACGCTCACTTTCGAGCTTCTGGGCTGAAATATTGCCCCAGTTGACTTTAAGAATGAAAGAGTAACCGGGACCGCCTTACGCGCATCGTGATTTTGACCAACTTTGGCTCGATTTCCCGGGAAATGGGGGATATTTTCCGGTACCGGGGACTCTAAACTAACTCCTGATTGCCTTGGTTTGCAGTGAAATGGACAGAGCACAACTTTTTGAACGCTCACGTTTGAGCTTCTGGGCCGAAGCATAGCCCTACTTCACTTTAAGACTGAAAGACTAGCCGAGACGGCCTTACGCGCATCGTGATTTTGGGCTACTTCGGCTCGATTTCCCGGAACTTGGGAGATAATTCCCCGTCCCGGGCACTCTAAACTAAGTCCTGATGGCCTTGGTTTTCAGTGAAATGGACACAGCCAAACTTTTTGAACGTTCACTTTCGAGCTTCTGGGCCGAAATATAGCCCCACTTCACTTTAAGACTGAAAGAGTAGCCGGGACCGCCTTACGCGCATGGTAATTTTGTTGAACTGCGGCTTGATTTCCTGGGACTTGGGGGTCGAGCTTCTAGGCCGAAATGTAGCCCCACTTCATTTTAAGACTGAAAGAGTAAACGAAACTGCCGTACGCTTATCGTAATTTTAAGAAAGTATGGCTCAATTTGCCGAGACTTGGAGGATAGCTTCCAGTCTCGAGGATTCTAAACTATCTCCTGATGGACTTAGCTCTTAGTGAAATGGACACAGGTAAAAGGAGAGCACGCTCGGTGTCGAGCTTGTAGAACCGAAATATAGCCCCACTTCATTTTCGGAGTAAACGAGTAGCCGAGACCGCCTTACGCGCATCGTGATTTTGAGCATCTTTGGCTCGATTTGCCGCAATTCCGGGAATATTTTCCAGTCCAGAGGACTCTATGCTAACTCCTGATGAACTTAGTTTTCAGTGATATGTACACAGGCAAAAGGAGCGCACGCTCGGTGTTGAGCTTCTCGGCCGAAATATAGCCCCACTTCATTTTAAGACTGAAAGAGTAGCCGAGACCGCCTTACGCGCATCGTGATTTTGAGCAACTTTGGCTCGATCTGCCAGAATTTGGGAAATATTTTCCAGTCCCAAGGACTCTAAACTAACTCCTGATGGGCTATGATGTCAGTGAAATGGACACAGGTAAAATTAGCGCACGCCCGGTCTCGAGCTTCTAGGTCGAATTATAGCCCCCCCTTAATTTTAAGACTAAAAGAGTAGCCGAGACCGCCTTACGCGCATCGTGATTTTGAGCATCTTTGGCTCGATTTGCCGCAATTCCGGGAATATTTTCCAGTCCAGAGGACTCTATGCTAACTCCTGATGAACTTAGTTTTCAGTGATATGTACACAGGCAAAAGGAGCGCACGCTCGGTGTTGAGCTTCTCGGCCGAAATATAGCCCCACTTCATTTTAAGACTAAAAGAGTAGCCGAGACCGCCTTACGCGCATCGTGATTTTGAGCAACTTTGGCTCGATCTGCCAGAATTTGGGAAATATTTTCCAGTCCCAAGGACTCTAAACTAACTCCTGATGGCCTAAGATGTCAGTGAAATGGACGCAGGTAAAATTACCGAACGCCCGGTCTCGAGCTTCTAGGTCGAAATGTAGCACCCCCGTAATTTTAAGACTGAAAGAGTAGCCGAGACCGCCTTACGCGCATCGTGATTTTGGGCCACTTTTGCTCGATTTCCTGGAGGTTGGCGAATAATTTAAAGTCCCGGCGACGCTAAACTAACTCCCGATGACCTTGGTTTGCAGTTTAATGAACACAGCAAAACATTCTGCACGCTCACCTTCGAGCTTCAGGGCCGAAATATAGCCCTACTTAAATTTAAGACTGAAAGAATAGCCGAGAGCCCGTTACGCGCATCGTAATTTTCATCAACTTCGGCGCCATTTCCTGGAACTTGGAGAATATTTTCCAGTCCCGGGGACCCTAAACTAACTCCTGATAGCCTTGGTTTGCAGTGAAATGGACACAGCAAAACTTTTTGAACGCTCACTTTCGAGCTTGAAGGCCTAAATATATCCACACTTCACTTTAAGAATAAAACAATAGCCGAGACCGCGTTCGCGCATCGTGATTTTGATCAACTTCTGCTCGCTTTCCTGGAACTTGGGGAATATTTTCCAGTCCCGGGGACTCTAAACTAACTCCTGATAGCCATGGTTTGCAGTGAAATTCACACAGAACAAGTTTTTGAACGTATAATTCGAGCTTCTAGGCCGAAATATAGTCCCACATCACTTACGACTTAAAGAGTAGCCGAGACCGGCGTGCGCGCATCGTGATTTTGACCAACTTCGGGTCGATATTCCGGAACTTGGGGGATACTTTCCAGTCCCAGGGACTCTAAACTAACTCTTGATGGCCTTGGTTTGCAGTGAAATGGAGACAGCAAAACTTTTTGAACGCTCACCTTCAAGCTTCTGGGCCGAAATATAGCCCACTTTACTTTAATACTGAAAAAGTAGCCGAGACCGCCTTACGCGCATCCTGATTTTGACAAACTTCGGGTGGATTTCCCGGAACTTGGGGCATATTTTCCAGTCCCTTGGACGCTAAACTAGGTGCCGATGGCCTTGTTTTGCAGTGAAATGGACACAGCAAAGCTTTTTGAACGCTCACTTTCGAGCTTGTGGGCCGAAATATAGCCATACTTCACTTTAAGACTGAAACAGTAGCCGAGACCACGTTTCGCGCATCGTGATTTTGATCAACTTCGGCTCGATTTCCCGGAACTTGCGAAATATTTTCCAGTCCCGGGGACTCTAACCTAACTGGTGCTGGTCTTGGTTTGCAGTGAAACGGAAACAGAAAAAGTTTTTGAACGCATACTTTCGAGCTTCTGAACCGAAATAGAAGCCCACTTCACTTGAAGACTGAAAGAGTAGCCGAGACCGCCTTACGTGCATCGTGATTTTGAGCAACTTCGGCTCGCTTTGCCGGAACTAAGGGGATATATTCCAGTTCTGAGGACTCTAAACTAATTCCTGATGGCCTTGGTTTGCAGTAAAATGGACCCAGCAAAACTTTTTGAACGCTCAATTTCGAGCTTCTGGGCCAAAATATAGCCCCCCATTACTTTAACACTGAAAGAGTAGCCGAGACCGCCTTACGCGCATCGTGATTTTGACAAACTTCGGGTTGATTTCCCGGAACTTGAGGGATATTTTCCAGTCCCGGGGACTCTCAACTAACTCCTGCTTGTCTTGGTTTGCAGTGAAATGGACACAGCGAAAGTTTTTGAAGGCTCACTCTCGAGCTTCTGGGCCGAAATAGAGCCCCATTTTACTTGAAGACTGAAAGAGTAGGCGAGACCGTCTTGAGCGAATCGTGATTTTGACCAATTTCGCGTTTATTTCCCGAAACTTGGGGGATATATTCCAGTCAAAGGGACTCTAAAGTAACTCCTTATGGCCTTGGTTTTCAGTGAAATGGACAGAGCACAACTTTGGAGCTTCTGGGCAGAAGTATAGTCACACTTTACTTTAAGACTGAAAGAGTAGATGAGACCGCCTTACGCGCATCGTAATTTTGACGAACTTCGAATGGATTTCCCGGAACTTGGGGGATATTTTGCAGTCCCTTGGACGCTAAACTAAGTCCTGATGGCCTTGTTTTGAAGTGAAATGGACACAGCAAAGCTTTTTCAACGCTCACTTTCTACCTTGTGGGCCGAAATATAGCCACACTTCACTTTAGGACTGCCACAGTAGCCGAGACCACGTGACGCGCATCATGAATTTGATCAACTTCGGCTCGATTTCCCGGGACTTGGGTGATATTCTCCAGTCCCGGGGACTCTAAACTAACTTCTGATGGGCTTGGTTTGCACTGAAAGTGACAGAGCAAAACTTTTTAAACACTCACTTTGGAGCTTCTGGGCCGAAATATTCCCCCACTTCACTTTAAGACTGAAAGAGTAGCCGATACCACCTTACGCACATCGTGATTTTGACCAACTTCGGCTCGATTTACCGGAACTTGGCGGATATTTTGCAGTACCGAGGACTCTTAACTAACCCCTGATGGCCTTGGTTTGCATTGAAATGGATACAGCAAAACTTTTTGAACGCTCACTTTTGAGCTTCTGGGCCGAAATATAGCCCCACTTTACTTTAAGACTGAAAGACTAGCCGAGACCGTCTAACGCGCATCGTGATTTTGACCAACTTCCGTTGGATTTCCCGGAACTTCGGGGATATATTCCAGTCCCGGTGCCTCTAAACTAACTGCTGATGGCCTTGGTTTGCAGTGAAATGGACACAGCACATTTTTTTGAACGCTCACTTTCGAGCTCCTCGGCCGAAATATAGCCCTACTTAACCTTAACACTGAAAGAGTAGCCGAGACCGCCTTACGCGCATCGTAATTTTGACCAACGTCGGCTCGATTTCCCGGAAGTTGGCGAATATTTTCAATTCCCGGGGAAGCTAAACTAACTTCCGATGGCCTTAGTTTGCAGTTAAATGGACACGGCAAAACCTTTTGAACGCTCACTTTCGAGCTTATGGGTCGAAATATAGCCCCACTTAACTTTAAGACTGAAAGAGTAGCCGAGACCGCCTTACGCGCATCGTGATTTTGGGATACTTCGGCTCGATTTCCCGCAAATAGGGGGATATTTTCCAGTCCCGGGGACTCTAAACTAACTCCTGATGGCCTTGGTTTCCAGTGAAATGGACACAGGAACACTTTTTGAACGCGCACTTTCGAGCTTGCTGGCCGAAATATAGCCCTACTTCTTTTTAAGACTGAAAGAGTAGGCGGGAGCGCCTTACGCGCATTGTGATTTTGAGGATCTTCGGCTCGATCTGGCGAAACTTGGGACATATTTTCCAGTCCCAAAGTCTCTAAACTCACTCCTGATTGTCTAAGATGTGAGTGAAATAGAGACAAAAATTTTTGAAGCCTTACTTCGAGCTTCTGGAGTTAAATCTAAGCCCACTTTACCTTAAGACTGAAAGAGTAGCCGAGACCCCCTTAAGCGCATCGTGATTTTGACTAACTTCGGGTGGATTTCCCGTAACTTCGGGGATACTTCCAGTCCCTTGGACGCTAAACTAAGTCGTGATGGCCTTGTTTTGCAGTGAAATGAACACACCAAAACTTTTTAAACACTCAGTTTCGAGCTTCTGGGCAGAAATATTGCCCCACTTCACTTAAAGACTGAAAGAGTAGCCGAGACCGCCGTACCCGCGTCGTGATTTTCACCAGCTTCGGTTAAATTTCCCGGAGCTTGGGGGATATTTTCCAGTCCTGGGGACTCTAAACTGACCCCCGACGTCCTTGGTGTGCAGTAAAATGGACACAGCAAAACTTTTTGAACGCTCACTTTTGAGCTTCTGGGCCGAAATATAGCTCCACTTCACTTTAAGAGTGAAAGAGTAGCCGAGACCGCCTTACGCCCATCGTAATTTTGACCAACTTCGGCTCGATTTCCCGGAACTTGGGGGATATTTTCCAGTCCCGCGGACTCTAAAGTAACTCCTGATGGCCTTCCTCTGGAGTGAAATGGACACAGCACAACTTTTTGAACGCTCACTTTCGAGCTTCTGGGCGGAAATATTGCCCCAGTTGACTTTAAGAATGAAAGAGTAACCGGGACCGCCTTACGCGCATCGTGATTTTGACAAACTTTGGCTCGATTTCCCGGGAAATGGGGGATATTTTCCGGTACCGGGGACTCTAAACTAACTCCTGATTGCCTTGGTTTGCAGTGAAATGGACACAGCACAACTTTTTGAATGCTCACGTTTGAGCTTCTGGGCCGAAGCATAGCCCTACTTCACTTTAAGACTGAAAGACTAGCCGAGACGGCCTTACGCGCATCGTGATTTTGGGCTACTTCGGCTCGATTTCCCGGAACTTGGGAGATAATTCCCAGTCCCGGGCACTCTAAACTAAGTCCTCATGGCCTTGGTTTTCAGTGAAATGGACACAGCCAAGCTCTTTGAACGTTCACTTTCGAGCTTCTCGGCCGAAATATAGCCCCACTTCACTTTAAGACTGAAAGAGTAGCCGGGACCGCCTTACGCGCATGGTAATTTTGTCGAACTTCGGCTTGATTTCCTGGGACTTGGGGGATATTTTCCAGTCTCGGAAGCTCTAAACTAACTCCTGAATGCCTTGGTTTTTAGTGAAATGGACACAGGTAAAAGGGGCGCACGCTAGGTTTCCAGGTTGTAGGCCGAAATATAACCCCACTTTATTTTAAGACTGAAAGTGTACACGAAACCTCCTTAAGCGCATCGAAATTTTTAGCCACTATGGCTCGATCTGCCAAAACTTGGGGGATATTTTCCAGTCCCGGGGACTCTACCCTAACTCTTGATGGCCTTAGTTTTCAGTAAAATGGTCACAGGTAACAGGAGCGCACGCTCGGTGTCGAGCTTCTAGGCCGAAATGTAGCCCCACTTCATTTTAAGACTGAAAGAGTAAACGAAATTGCCATACGCTTATCGTAATTTTAAGAAAGTATGGCTTAATTTGCCGAAACTTGGAGGATAGCTTCCAGTCTCGAGGATTCTAAACTATCTCCTGATGGACTTAGTTCTTAGTGAAATGGACACAGGTAAAAGGAGAGCACGCTCGGTGTCGAGCTTGTAGAACCGAAATATAGCCCCACTTCGTTTTCGGAGTAAACGAGTAGCCGAGACCGCACGCTCGGTGTTGAGCTTCTCGGCCGAAATATAGCCCCACTTCATTTTAAGACTGAAAGAGTAGCCGAGACCGCCTTACCCACATCGTGATTTTGAGCAACTTTGGCTCGACCTGCCAGAATTTGGGAAATATTTTCCAGTCCCAAGGACTCTAAACTAACTCCTGATGGCCTAAGATGTCAGTGAAATGGACACAGGTAAAATTAGCGCACGCCCGGTCTCGAGCTTCTAGGTCGAAATATAGCCTCCCTTAATTTTAAGACTGAAAGAGTAGCCGAGACCGCCTTACGCGCATCGTGATTTTGGGCCACTTTTGCTGGATTTCCCGGAGGTTGGCGAATAACTTAAAGTCCTGGGGACGCTAAACTAACTCCCGATGACCTTGGTTTGGAGTTTAATGAACGCAGCAAAACATTCTGAACGCTCACCTTCGAGCTTCAGGGCCGAAATATAGCCCTACTTAAATTTAAGACTGAAAGAATAGCCGACAGCCCGTTAGGCGCATCGTAATTTTCATCAACTTCGGCGCCATTTCCTGGAACTTGGAGAATATTTTCCAGTCCTGGGGACTCTAAACTAACTCCTGATGGCCTTCGTTTGTAGTGAAATGGACACAGCAAAACTTTTTGAACGCTCACTTTCGAGCTTGAAGGCCTAACTATAGCCACACTTCACTTTAAGACTGAAACAGTAGCCGAGACCGCGTTACGCGCATCGTGATTTTGATCAACTTCTGCTCGCTTTCCTGGAACTTGGGGAATATTTTCCGGTCCCGGGGACTCTAAACTAACTCCTTATAGCCATGGTTTGCAGTGAAATTCACACAGCACAAGTTTTTGAACGTACACTTTCGATCTTCTAGGCCGAAATATAGTCCCCCATTACTTTAACACTGAAAGAGTAGCCGAGACCGCCTTACGCGCATCGTGATTTTGACAAACTTCGGGTTGATTTCCCGGAACTTGGGGGATATTTTCCAGTCCCGGGGACTCTCAACTAACTCCTGCTTGTCTTGGTTTGCAGTGAAATGGACACAGCGAAATATTTTGAAGGCTCACCTTCGAGCTTCTGGGCCGAAATAGAGCCCCATTTTACTTTAAGACTGAAAGAGTAGGCGAGACCGTCTTGAGCGAATCATGAATTTCGAATGGATTTCCCGGAACTTGGGGGATATTTTGCAGTCCCTTGGACGCTAAACTAAGTCCGGATGGCCTTGTTTTGAAGTAAAATGGACACAACAAAACGTTTTGAACGCTCACTTTCTAGCTTGTGGGCCGAAATATAGCCACACTTCACTTTAGGACTGACACAGTAGCCGAGACCACGTTACGCGCATCATGAATTTGATCAACTTCGGCTCGATTTCCCGGGACTTGGGGGATATTCTTCAGTCCCGGGGACTCTAAACTAACTTCTGATGGCCTTGGTTTGCACTGAAAGTGACAGACCAAAACTTTTTAAACACTCACTTTGGAGCTTCTGGGCCGAAATATTCCCCCACTTCACTTTAAGACTCTAAGAGTAGCCGATACCACCTTACGCACATCGTGATTTTGACCAACTTCGGCTCGATTTACTGGAACTTGGGGGATATTTTCCAGTCCCAGGGACTCTTAAGTAACCCCTGATGGCCTTGGTTTGCATTGAAATGGATACAGCAAAACTTTTTGAACGCTCACTTTTGAGCTTCTGGGCCGAAATATAGCCCCACTTCACTTTAAGACTGAAAGAGTAGCCGAGACCGTCTTACGGGCATCGTGATTTTGACCAACGTCTTCTCGATTTTCCGGAACTTGGGAAATACATTCCACTCCCGGGGACTCTAAACTCACTCCTGATAGCCTTAGTTTGCAGTGAAATAGACACAGTAATTTTTTTGAGCTTTGAGCTTGTGGGCCGAAATAGAGCCCCACTTCACTTTAAGACTGAAGGAGTAGCCGACACCGCCTTAAGCGCACCGTGATTTTGACCAACTTCGGCTCGATTTGCCGGAACTTGGGGGACATTTTCCAGTCCCGGGGACTCTAAACTAACTCCTGATTGTCTTGGTTTTTAGTGAAATGGACACAGCGAAACTTTCTGAACGCTCACTCTCGAGCTTCTGGACCGAAATATAGCCCCACTTTACTTTAAGACTGAAAGAGTAGCCGAGACCGTCTTGCGCAAATCGTGATTTTGACCAACTTCGGGTCGGTTTCCCGGAACTTGAAGGATATATTCCATTTCCGCAGACTCTAAACTAACTCCTGATGGCCTTGGTTTTCAGTGAAATGGACAAAGGAAAGCTTTTTGAACACTCTCTTTGTAGCTTCTGGGCCGAAATAGAATCCCACCTCACTTTCAGACTGAAATAGTAGCCGAGACCGCCTCACGCGCATCGTGAGTTAGACCAAGTTCAGCTCGATTTCACGCAACTTTTGGGATATTTTCCGGTCCGGGGGACTCTAAACTAACTCTGGATTGCCTTGGTTTGCAATGAAATGCGCACAGCTTAACTTTTTGAACGCCCACTTTGGAGCTTCTGGGCCGAAATATAGCCCCACTTCACTTTAAGACGAAAGAGTAGCCGAGATCGCCTTACGCGCATCGTGATTTTGACCATTTTCGGCTCGATTTCTCGGAACTTGGGGGATATTTTCCAGTCCCGGGGACTCTAAACTAACTCCTGATCGCCTTGCTTTGCATTGAAATGGACAGAGGAAAACTTTTTGAACGCTCACTTTCGAGCTTGTGGGCCGGAATATAGCCACACTTTACTTTAAGACTGAAAGAGTAGCCGAAACCGCCTTACGTATATCGTAATTTTGACGAACTTCGAACGGATTTCCCGGAACTTGGGGTATATTTTCCAGTCCCTTGGACGTTAAACTAAGTCCTGATGGCCTTTTTTTGAAGCGAAATGGACACAGCGAAACTTTTTGAACGCTGACTTTCGAGCTTGTGGGCCGAAATATAGCCACACTTGACTTTAAGACTGAAAGAGTAGCCGAGACCGCCTTGCTCGCATCGTGAGTTTGACAAACTTCGGGTCGATATTCCGGAACTTGGGGGATATTTTCCAGTCCCAGGAACTCTAAACTAACTCCTGATGGCCTTGGTTTGCAGTGAAATGGACAGAGCAAAAGTTTTTGAACGCTCACCTTCGAGCTTCCTGGCCGAAATAAAGCCCCACTTTACTTTAAGACTTAAAGAGTAACCGAGACAACCTTACGCGCATTGTGATTTCGACAAACTTCGGGTGGATCTCCCGGAACTTGGGGAACATTTTCCAGTCCCTTGGACGCTAACCTCAGTCCTGATGGCCTTGTTTTGCAGTGAAATGGACACAGCAAAACTTTTTGAACGCTCACTTTCGAGCTTGTGGGCCGAAATATAGCCACACTTTACTTTAAGACTGAAACATTTCACGCATCGTGATTTTCATCAACTTCAGCTCGCTTTCCCGGAACTTGGGGAATATTTTCCAGTCCCGGGGACCCTGAACTAACTTTTGATAGCTTTGGTTTGCAGTATAATGCACACAGCAAAACTTTTTGAACGCTCGCTTTCGAGCTTCTGGACAGAAATATAGCCCCACTTCATTTTAAGACTGAAAGGGTAGCCGTGACCGCTTTGGGAGCATCGTGATTTTGACCAACTTCAGCTCGATTTACCGGAACTTGGGAAATATTTTCCAGTCCCAGGGACGCTAAACTAACTCGTGATGGCCTTGTTTTTCAGTCAAAGAACACAGCAAAACTTTTTGAACGCTCTCTTTTGGGCTTCTGGGCCGAAAAATTCCCACTTCACCTTAAGACTGAAACAGAAGCGGATACCGCATTTCGCGCATCGTGATTTTGATCAACTTCGGTTCGATTCCCCGGAACTTGGGCAATATTTTTCAGTCCCGGGGACTCTAAACTAACCCCTGATGGCCTTGGTTTGCAGTGAAATGGACACAGCAAAACTTTTTGAACGCTCACTTTCGGGCTTCTGGCCCGAAATATAGTCCCACTTCACTTTAAGACAGAAAGAGTAGCCGAGACCACTTTAGGGGCATCATGATTTTGACCAACCTCGGCTCAATTTCCCGGACCTTGGGGCATATTTTCTTCTCCCGGGGACGCTAAACTAACTCCTGATGGCCTTGGTTTGGAGTGAAATGAACACAGCAAAACTTTTTGAACGTTCACTTTCGGGCTTCTGGCCCGAAATATAGCCCCACTTCACTTTAAGACTGAAAGAGTAGCCGAGACTACCTTACGCAAATCGTGATTTTGACCAACTTCGGCTCGATTTCCCGCAAGTTGGGGGATATTTTCCAGTCCCGGGGACTCTAAACTAGCTCCTGATGGCTTTGGTTTCCAGTGAAATAAACACAGGCAAACTTTTTGAACGCTCACTTTCAAGCTCCTGGCCAGCAATAAAGCCTCACTTCACTTTAAGACTGAAACAGTAAGCGAGACCGCCTAACGCGCACCGTGATTTTGACCAACTTTGGCTAAATTTCCCTGAGCTTGGGGCATATTTTCCAGTCCCGAAGACTCTTAAGTAACCCCTGATGGCCTTCGTTTGCATTGAAATGGATACAGCAAAACTTTTTGAACGCTCACTTTTGAGCTTCTGGGCCGAAATATAGCCCCACTTCACTTTAAGACTGAAAGAGTAGCCAAGATCGTCTTGCGCGCATCGTGATTTTGACCAACGTCTTCTCGATTTTCCGGAACTTGGGAAATATATTGCAGTCCCGGGGACTATAAACTAACTCCTGATGGCCTTGGTTTGCAGTGAAATAGACACAGCAAATTTTTTGCAGCGCTCACTTTGGAGCTTCTGGGCTGAAATAGAGCCCCACTTCACTTTAAGACTGAAAGAGTAACCGAGGTCGCCTTAGGCGCATCGTGATTTTGACCAACTTCGGCTTGAGTTCCCACAACTTAAAAGATATTTTCCAGTCCCGGGGACTCTAAACTAACTCATGATGGCCTTGGTTTTCAGTGAAATTCAGCGAGGAAAACCTTTTGAACGCTCACTTTCGAGCTTCTGGACCGAAATATACCCCTACTTCACTTTAAGACTGAAAGAGTAGCCGAGACCACCTTACGCAAATCGTTATTTTGACCAACTTCGTCTCGATTTTGCGGAACTTGGGGGATAATTTCCTGTTCCGGGGAATGTAAACTACTTCCTGAGGGCCTTGCTTTGCAGTGAAATGGGCACAGCATAACTATTTGAATGCTTTCGAGCTTCTGGGCCGCAATTTTACAGCCACGTCACTTTAAGACTGAAAGAGTAGCCGAGACTGCTTTACGCGCACTGTGATTTTGACAAAGTTCGGCTCGATTTCCCGGAACTTGGGGGATATTTTGATGTCCCGGAGACTGTAAACTATCTCCTGATGTGGCTTGGTTCGCGGTGAAATGGACAAAGCAAAACGTTTTGAACTTTCACTTTCGAGCTTCTGGGCCGAAATATAGCCCGAGTTCACTTTAAGAATGAAAGAATAGCCGAGACCGCCTTACGCGCACCGTGATTTTGACCACCTTTGGCTCGATTTCCCGGGAAATGGGGAATATTTTCCGCTACCGGGCACTCTAAAGTAACTCCTGATTGCCTTGGTTTGCATTGAAATGGAGAGAGCAAAACTTTTTCAACGCTCCCCTTCGGGCTTCTGAGCCGAAATATAGCCCCACTTCAGTTTAAGACTGAAAGAGTAGCCGACACCGTCTTACGCGCATGGTGATTTTCACCAACTTCGGCTCGATTTCCCGAAACTTCGGGGATATATTCAAGTCCCAAGGACTCTAAACTAACCCCTGATGGCCTTGGTCTGCAGTGAAATGGACACAGCAAATTTTTTTGAACGCTTCCTTTCGAAATTCTGGGCCGAAATATAGCCCACTTCACTTTAAGACTGAAATAGTAGCCGAGACCGCCTTAGACGCATCGTGATTTTGACAAACTTCGGCTTGAGTTGCCAGAACTTAAGGGATATTTTCCAGTACCGTGGACTCTAAATTAGCTCATGATGGCCTTGGTGTTCAGTTAAATTGAGAGAGCAAAACTTTTTGAACGCTCACTTTGGAGCTTCTGGGCCGAAATATACAGCCACGTCACTTTAAGACTAAAAGAGTAGCCGAGACTGCTTTACGCGCATCGTGATTTTGACAAACTTCGGCTCGATTTCCCGGGACTTGGGGGATATTTTGATGTCCCGGACACTGTAAACAATCTGCTGATGTGGCTTGGGGTGCGGTGAAATGGACACAGCAAAACGTTTTGAACTTTCACTTTCTAGCTTCTGGGCCGAAATATAGCCCCAGTTCACTTTAAGAATGAAAGAGTAGCCGAGACCGCCTTACGCGCATCGTGATTTTGACAAAGTTCGGCCCGATTTCCCCGAACTTGGGCGATATTTTCCAGTCCCGAGGAGTCTAAACTAACTCCTGATGGCCTTGGTTTGCAGTGAAATGAACACAGCAAAACTTTTTGAACTTTCACTTTCTAGCTTCTCGGCCGGAATATAGCCCCAGTTCACTTTAAGAATGAAAGAGTAGCCGAGACCGCCTTACGCGCATCGTAATTTTGACGAAATTCGGCTTGATTTCCCCGAACTTGGGCGATATTTTCAAGTCCCAAGGAGTCTAAACTAACTCCTGATGGCCTTGGTTTCCAGTGAAATGGACACAGGAACACTTTTTGAACGCGCACTTTCGAGCTTGCTGGCCGAAATCTAGCCCTACTTCTTTTTAAGACTGAAAGAGTAGGCGGGAGCGCCTTACGCGCATTGTGATTTTGAGGATCTTCGGCTCGATCTGGCGAAACTTGGGACATATTTTCCAGTCCCAAAGTCTCTAAACTCACTCCTGATTGTCTAAGATGTGAGTGAAATAGAGACAAAATTTTTTTAAGCCTTACTTTCGAGCTTCTGGAGTTAAATCTAAGCCCACTTTACCTTAAGACTCAAAGAGTAGCCGAGACCCCCTTAAGCGCATCGTGATTTTGACTAACCTCGGGTGGATTTCCCGTAACTTGGGGGATATTTCCAGTCCCTTGGACGCTAAACTAAGTCGTGATGGCCTTGTTTTGCAGTGAAATGGACACAGCAAAACTTTTTAAACACTCAGTTTCGAGCTTCTGGGCCGAAATATTGCCCTACTTCACTTAAAGACTGAAAGAGTAACCGACACCGCCGTACGCGCGTCGTGATTTTGACCAACTTCGGTTAAATTTTCCGGAGCTTCGGGGATATTTTCCAGTCCCGGGGACTCTAAACTGAACCCCGACGTCCTTGGTCTCCAATAAAATGGACACAGCACAACTGTTTGAATGCTCACTTTTCAGCTTCTGGGCCGAAATATAGCTGCACTTCACTTTAAGAGTGAAAGAGTAGCCGAGACCGCCTTACGCCCATCGTGATTTTGACAAACTTTGGCTCGATTTCCCGGGAAATGGGGCATATTTTCCGGTACCGGGGACTCTAAACTAACTTCTGATTGCCTTGGTTTGCAGTGAAATGGACACAGCACAACTTTTTGAATGCTCACGTTTGAGCTTCTGGGCCGAAGCATAGCCCTACTTCACTTTAAGACTGAAAGACTAGCCGAGACCGCCTTACGCGCATCGTGATTTTGGGCTACTTCGGCTCGATTTCCCGGAACTTGGGAGATAGGTCCCAGTCCCGCGCACTCTAAACTAAGTCCTGATGGCCTTGGTTTTCAGTGAAATGGACACAGCCAAGCTCTTTGAACGTTCACTTTCGAGCTTCTGGGCCGAAATATAGCCCCACTTCACTTTAAGACTGAAAGAGTAGCCGGGACCGCCTTACGCGCATGGCAATTTTGTTGGACTTCGGCTTGATTTCCTGGGACTTGGGGGATATTTTCCAGTCCCGGAAGCTCTAAACTAACTCATGAGTGCCTTGGTTTTTAGTGAAATGGACACAGGTAAAACGGGCGCACGCTAGGTTTCCAGGTTGTAGGCCGAAATATAGCCCCACTTTATTTTAAGACTGAAAGTGTACACGAAACCTCCTTAAGCGCATCGAAATTTTTAGCCACTATGGCTCGATCTGCCAAAACTTGGGGGATATTTTCCAGTCCCGAGGACTCTACCCTAACTCTTGTTGGGATTAGTTTTCAGTAAAATGGTCACAGGTAACAGGAGCGCACGCTCGGTGTCGAGCTTCTAGGCCGAAATGTAGCCCCACTTCATTTTAAGACTGAAAGAATAAACGAAACTGCCATAGGCTTATCGTAATTTTAAGAAAGTATGGCTTAATTTGCCGAAACTTGGAGGATAGCTTCCAGTCTCGAGGATTCTAAACTATCTCCTGATGGACTTAGCTCTTAGTGAAATGGACACAGGTAAAAGGAGAGCACGCTCGGTGTCGAGCTTGTAGAACCGAAATATAGCCCCACTTCATTTTCGGAGTAAACGAGTAGCCGAGACCGCCTTACGCGCATCGTGATTTTGAGCATCTTTGGCTCGATTTGCCGCAATTCCGGGAATATTTTCCAGTCCAGAGGACTCTATGCTAACTCCTGATGAACTTAGTTTTCAGTGATATGTACACAGGCAAAAGGAGCGCACGCTCGGTGTTGAGCTTCTCGGCCGAAATATAGCCCCACTTCATTTTAAGACTGAAAGAGTAGCCGAGACCGCCTTACGCGCATCGTGATTTTGAGCAACTTTGGCTCGATCTGCCAGAATTTGGGAAATATTTTCCAGTCCCAAGGACTCTAAACTAACTCCTGATGGGCTATGATGTCAGTGAAATGGACACAGGTAAAATTAGCGCACGCCCGGTCTCGAGCTTCTAGGTCGAATTATAGCCCCCCCTTAATTTTAAGACTGAAAGAGTAGCCGAGACCGCCTTACGCGCATCGTGATTTTGGGCCACTTTTGCTCGATTTCCCGGAAGTTGGCGAAAAGCTTAAAGTCCCGGGGACGCTAAACTAACTCCCGATGACCTTGGTTTGCAGTTTAATGAACGCAGCAAGACATTCTGAACGCTCACCTTCGAGCTCCAGGGCCGAAATATAGCCCTACTTAAATTTAAGACTGAAAGAATAGCCGAGAGCCCGTTAGGCGCATCGTAATTTTCATCAACTTCGGCGCCATTTCCTGGAACTTGGAGAATATTTTCCAGTCCCGGGGACCCTAAACTAACTCCTGATAGCCTTGGTTTGCAGTGAAATGGACACAGCAAAACTTTTTGAACGCTCACTTTCGAGCTTGTGCGCCTAAATATATCCACACTTCACTTTAAGACTGAAACAGTAGGCGAGACCGCGTTACGCGCATCGTGATTTTGATCAACTTCTGCTCGCTTTCCTGGAACTTGGGGAATATTTTCCAGTCCCGGGGACTCTAAACTAACTCCTGATGGCCATGGTTTGCAGTGAAATTCACACAGAACAAGTTTTTGAACGTACAATTCGAGCTTCTAGGCCGAAATATAGTCCCACATCACTTACGACTTAAAGAGTAGCCGAGACCGGCGTGCGCGCATCGTGATTTTGACCAACTTCGGGTCGATATTCCGGAACTTGGGGGATACTTTCCAGTCCCAGGGACTCTAAACTAACTCTTGATGGCCTTGGTTTGCAGTAAAATGGAGACAGCAAAACTTTTTGAACGCTCACCTTCAAGCTTCTGGGCCGAAATATAGCCCACTTTACTTTAATACTGAAAAAGTAGCCGAGACCGCCTTACGCGCATCGTGATTTTGACAAACTTCGGGTGGATTTCCCGGAACTTGGGGGATATTTTCCAGTCCCTTGGATGCTAAACTAGGTGCCGATGGCCTTGTTTTGCAGTGAAATGGACACAGCAAAGCTTTTTGAACGCTCACTTTCGAGCTTGTGGGCCGAAATATAGCCATACTTCACTTTAAGACTGAAACAGTAGCCGAGACCACGTTTCGCGCATCGTGATTTTGATCAACTTCGGCTCGATTTCCCGGAACTTGCGAAATATTTTCCAGTCCCGGGGACTCTAAACTAACTGGTGCTGGTCTTGGTTTGCAGTGAAACGGAAACAGAAAAAGTTTTTGAACAGAATAGAAGCCCACTTCACTTGAAGACTGAAAGAGTAGCCGAGACCGCCTTACGTGCATTGTGATTTTGCGCAACTTCGGCTCGATTTGCCGGAACTAAGGGGATATATTCCAGTTCTGAGGACTCTAAACTAATTCCTGATGGCCTTGGTTTGCAGTAAAATGGACCCAGCAAAACTTTTTGAACGCTCAATTTCGAGCTTCTGGGCCAAAATATAGCCCCCCATTACTTTAACACTGAAAGAGTAGCCGAGACCGCCTTACGCGCATCGTGATTTTGACAAACTTCGGGTTGATTTCCCGGAACTTGAGGGATATTTTCCAGTCCCGGGGACTCTCAACTAACTCCTGCTTGTCTTGGTTTGCAGTGAAATGGACACAGCGAAAGTTTTTGAAGGCTCACTCTCGAGCTTCTGGGCCGAAATAGAGCCGCATTTTACTTTGAGACTGAAGGAGTAACCGAGACCACCTTACGCGCATTGTGATATTGACAAACTTCGGGTGGATCTCCCGGAACTTAGGGAACATTTACCAGTCCCTTGGACGCTAAACTAAGTCCTGATGGCCTTGTTTTGCAGTGAAATGGACACAGCAAAACTTTTTGAACGCTCCCTTTCGAGCTTCTGGACAGAAATATAGCCACACTTTACTTTAAGACTGAAACAGTAGCCGAGACCGCATTTCGCGCATCGTGATTTTCATCAACTTCGGCTCGCTTTCCCGGAACTTGGGGAATATTTTCCAGTCCCGGGGACCCTAAACTAACTTTTGATCGCTTTGGTTAGCAGTCAAATGCACACAGCAAAACTTTTTGAACGCTCACTTTCGAGCTTCTGGACAGAAATATAGCCCCACTTCACTTTAAGACTTAAAGGGTAGCCGAGACCGCTTTGGGAGCATCGTGATCTTGACCAACTTCAGCTCGATTTACCGGAACTTGGGGAATATTTTCCAGTCCCAGGGACGCTAAACTAACTTGTGATGGCTTTTTTTTCAGTCAAAGAACACAGCAAAACTTTTTGAACGCTCACTTTCGGACTTCTGGGCCGAAATATAGCCCCACTTCACTTTAAGACAGAAAGAGTAGCCGAGACCACTTTAGGGGCATCGTGATTTTGACCAACCTCGGCTCAATTTCCCGGACCTTGGGGTATATTTTCTTGTCCCGGGGACGCTAAACTGACTCCTGATGGCCTTGGTTTGCAGTGAAATGAACACAGCAAAACTTTTTGAACGCTCACTTTCGGGCTTCTGGCCCGAAATATAGCCCCACTTCACTTTAAGACTGAAAGAGTAGCCGAGACTACCTTACGCAAATCGTGATTTTGACTAACTTGGGCTCATTTCCCGGAAGTTGGGGGATATTTTCCAGTCCCTGGGACTCTAAACGAGCTCCTGATGGCTTTGGTTTGCAGTGAAATAAACACAGGCAAACTTTTAGAACGCTCACTTTCACGCTCCTGGGCAGGAATAAAGCCTCACTTCACTTTAAGACTGAAACAGTAAGCGAGAGAACTTCGGCTAAATTTCCCTGAACTTGGGGGATATTTTCCAGTCCAGAAGACTCTTAAGTAACCCCTGATGGCCTTCGTTTGCATTGAAATGGATAGAGCAAAACGTTTTGTAGCTCACTTTTGAGCTTCTGGGCCGAAATAAAGCCCCACTTCACTTTAAGACTGAAAGAGTAGCCAAGATCGTCTTGCACGCATCGTGATTTTGACCAACGTCTTCTCGATTTTCCGGAACTTGGGAAATATATTGCAGTCCTGGGGACTATAAACTAACTCCTGATGGCCTTGGTTTGCAGTGAAATGGACACAGCAAATTTTTTGCAGCGCTCACTTTGGAGCTTCTGAGCCGAAATAGAGCCCCACTTCACTTTAAGACTAAAAGAGTAGTCGAGACTGCTTTACGCTCATCGTGATTTTGACAAACTTCGGCTCGATTTCCCGGGACTTCGGGGATATTTTTAAGTCCCGGACACTGTAAACAATCTGCTGATTTGGCTTGGTTTGCGGTGAAATGGACACAGCAAAACTTTTTGAACTTTCACTTTCGAGCTTCTGGGCCGAAATATAGCCCCAGTTCACTTTAAGAATGAAAGAGTAGCCCAGACCGCCTTACGCGCATCGTGATTTTGACAAACTTCGGCTCGATTTCCCAGAACTTGGGCGATATTTTCCAGTCCCGAGGAGTCTAAACTAACTCCTGATGGCCTTGGTTTGCAGTGAAATGGACGCAAGAAAACTTTTTGAACGCTCAGTTTCGAAGTTCTGGGCCGAAATACAACCGTACTTCACTTTAAGACTGAAATAGTAGCCGAGACCGCCTTACGAGCATCGAGATTTTGACCAACTTCCGTTCGATTTCCTGGAACTTCGGGGATATATTCCAGTCCCGGGGACTCTAAACTAACTGCTGATGGCCTTGGTTTGCAGTGAAATGGACACAGCACATTTTTTTGAACGCTCACTTTCGAGCTTCTCGGCCGAAATATAGCCCTACTTCACTTTAACACTGAAAGAGTAGCCGAGACCGGCTTACGCGCATCGTAATTTTGACCAACTTCGGCTCGATTTCCCGGAAGTTGGCGAATATTTTCAATTCCCGGGGAAGCTAAACTAACTTCCGATGGGCTTAGTTTGCAGTTAAATGGACACAGCAAAACTTTTTCAACGCTCACTTTCGAGCTTATTGATCGAAATATAGCCCCACTTAACTTTAAGACTGAAAGAGTAGCCCAGACCGCCTTACGCGCATCGTGATTTTGGGATACTTCGGCTCGATTTCCCGCAAATAGGGGGATATTTTCCAGTCCCGGGGACTCTAAACTAACTCCTGATGGCCTTGGTTTCCAGTGAAATGGACACAGGAACACTTTTTGAACGCGCACTTTCGAGCTTGCTGGCCGAAATATAGCCCTACTTCTTTTTAAGACTGAAATAGTAGGCGGGAGCGCCTTACGCGCATTTTGATTTTGACTTCGAGTGGATTTCCCGTAACTTGGGGTATATTTCCAGTCCCTTGGACGATAAACTAAGTCGTTATGGTCTTGTTTTGCAGTGAAATGGACACAGCAAAACTTTTTAAGCACTCAGTTTCAAGCTTCTGGGCCGAAATATTGCCCCACTTCACTTTAAGACTAAAGGAGTAGCCGAGACCGCCTTAAGCCCATTATAATTTTGACCAACTTCGGCTCGATTTCCCGGAACTTGGGGGATATTTTCCAGTCCCGTGGACTCTAAAGTAACTCCTGATGGCCTTGTTCTGGAGTGAAATGGACACAGCACAACTTTTTGAACGCTCACTTTCGAGCTTCTGGGCGGAAATATTGCCCCAGTTGACTTTAAGAATGAAAGAGTAACCGGGACCGCCTTACCCGCATCGTGATTTTGACCAACTTTGGCTCGACTTCCCGGGAAATGGGGGATATTTTCCGGTACCGGGGACTCTTAACTAACTCCTGATTGCCTTGGTTTGCAGTGAAATGGACACAGCACAACTTTTTGAACGCTCATGGTAATTTTGTCGAACTTCGGCTTCATTTCCTTGGACTTGGGGGATATTTTCCAGTCCCGGAAGCTCTAAACTAACTCCTAAATGCCTTGGTTTTTAGTGAAATGGACACAGGTAAAAGGGGCGCACGCTAGGTTTCCAGGTTGTAGGCCGAAATATAGCCCCACTTTATTTTAAGACTGAAAGTGTACACGAAACCTCCTTAAGCGCATCGAAATTTTTAGCCACTATAGCTCGATCTGCCAAAACTTGGGGGATATTTTCCAGTCCCGGAGACTCTACCTTAACTCTTGATGGCCGTAGTTTTCAGTTAAATGGTCACAGGTAACAGGAGCGCACGCTCGGTGTCGAGCTTCTAGGCCGAAATGTAGCCCCACTTCATTTTAAGACTGAAAGAGTAAACGAAACTGCCGTACGCTTATCGTAATTTTAAGAAAGTATGGCTCAATTTGCCGAAACTTGGAGGATAGCTTCCAGTCTCGAGGATTCTAAACTATCTCCTGATGGACTTACTTCTTAGTGAAATGGACACAGGTAAAAGGAGAGCACGCTCGGTGTCGAGCTTGTAGAACCGAAATATAGCCCCACTTCATTTTCGGAGTAAACGAGTAGCCAAGACCGCCTTACACGCATCGAGGGTGCGCTCCTGTTACCTGTGACCATTTTACTGAAAACTAAGGCCATCAAGAGTTAGGGTAGAGTCTCCGGGACTGGAAAATATCCCCCAAGTTTTGGCAGATCGAGCCATAGTGGCTAAAAATTTCGATGCGCTTAAGGCGGTTTCGTGTACACTTTCAGTCTTAAAATAAAGTGGGCCTATAATTCGGCCTACAACCTGGAAACCTAGCGTGCGCCCCGTTTACCTGTGTCCATTTCACTAAAAACCAAGGCATTCAGGAGTTAGTTTAGAGCTTCCGGGACTGGAAAATATCCCCCAAGTCCCAGGAAATGAAGCCGAAGTTCGACAAAATTACCATGCGCGTAAGGCGTTTCCGGCTACTCTTTCAGTCTTAAAGTGAAGTGGGGCTATATTTCTGCCCAGAAGCTCGAAAGTGAACGTTCAAAAAGTTTGGCTGTGTCCATTTCACTGAAAACCAAGGCCATCAGGAATTAGTTTAGAGTGCCCGGGACTGGGAATTATCTCCCAAGTTCCGGGAAATCGAGCCGAAGTAGCCCAAAATCACGACGCGCGTAAGGCGGTCTCGGCTAGTCTTTCAGTCTTAAAGTGAAGTAGGGCTATGCTTCGGCCCAGAAGCTCAAACGTGAGCGTTCAAAAAGTTGTGCTGTGTCCATTTCACTGCAAATCAAGGCAATCAGGAGTTAGTTTAGAGTCCCCGGTCCCGGGAAATATCCCCCATTTCCCGGGAAATCGAGCCAAAGTTGGTCAAAATCACGATGCGCGTAAGGCGGTTCAGGTTACTCTTTCATTCTTAAAGTGAACTGGGGCAATATTTCCGCCCACAAGCTCAAAAGTGAGCGTTCAAAAAGTTTTACTGTGTCCATTTTACTGTAGACCAAGGACGTCGGGGGTCAGTTTAGAGTCCGCGGGACTGGAAAATATCCCCCAAGCTCCGGGAAATTTAACCAAAGTTGGTCAAAATCACGACGCGCGTACGGCGGTCTCGGTTACTCTTTCAGTCTTAAAGTGAAGTGGGGCAATATGTCGGCCCAGAAGCTCGAAACTGAGTGTTTAAAAAGTTTTGCTGTGTCCATTTCACTGCAAAACAAGGCCATCACGACTTACTTTATCGTCCAAGGGACTGGAAATATCCCCCAAGTTACGGGAAATCCACCCGAAGTTAGTCAAAATCACGATGCGCTTAAGGGGGTCTCGGCTACTCTTTCAGTCTTAAGGTAAAGTGGGCTTAGATTTAACTCCAGAAGCTCGAAAGTAAGGCTTCAAAAATTTTTGTCTCTATTTCACTCACATCTTAGACAATCAGGAGTGAGTTTAGAGACTTTGGGACTGGAAAATATGTCCCAAGTTTCGCCAGATCGAGCCGAAGATCCTCAAAATCACAATGCGCGTAAGGCGCTCCCACCTACTCTTTCAGTCTTAAAAAGAAGTAGGGCTGTATTTCGGCCAGCAAGCTCGAAAGTGCGCGTTCAAAAAGTGTTCCTGTGTCCATTTCACTGGAAACCAAGGCCATCAGGAGTTAGTTTAGAGTCCCCGGGACTGGAAAATATCCCCCTATTTGCGGGAAATCGAGCCGAAGTATCCCAAAATCACGATGCGCGTAAGGCGGTCTGGGCTACTCTTTCAGTCTTAAAGTTAAGTGGGGCTATATTTCGACCCATAAGTTCGAAAGTGAGCGTTGAAAAAGTTTTTCTGTGTCCATTTAACTGCAAACTGAGGCCATCGGAAGTTAGTTTAGCTTCCCCGGGAATTGAAAATATTCGCCAAGTTCGGGGAAATCGAGCCGAAGTTTGTCAAAATTACGATGCGCGTAAGGCGGTCTCGGCTACTCTTTCAGTCTTGAAGTGAAGTAGAGCTATATTTCGGCCGAGAAGCTCCAAAGTGAGCGTTCAAAAAAATGTGCTGTGTCCATTTCACTGCAAACCAAGGCCATCAGCAGTTAGTTTAGAGTCCCCGGGACTGGAATATATCCCCGAAGTTCCGGGAAATCCAACGGAAGTTGGTCAAAATCACGATGCGCGTAAGACGGTCTCGGCTAGTCTTTCAGTCTTAAAGTAAAGTGGGGCTATATTTCGGCCCAGAAGCTCGAAAGTGACCCTTTAAAAAGTTACGCTTTGTGCATTTAACTGCAAACCAAGGCCATCAGGAGTTAGTTTAAAGTTCCCCGGACTGGAAAATATCCCCCAAGTTCCGGGAAATCGAGCTGAACTTGGTCAAAATCACGATTCTCGTAAGGCGGTCTCGGCTACTATTTCAGTCAAAAAGTGAAATACGGTTGTATTTCGGCCCAGAAGCTCGAAACTGAGCGTTCAAAAAGTTTTCCTCCGTCCATTTCACTGCAAACCAAGGCAATCAGGAGTTAGTTTAGAGTCCCCGGGACTTGATAATATTGCCAAAATTCTAGAAAATCGAGCGGTAGTTGCTCAAAATCACGATGCGCGTAAGGCGGTCTCGCCTACTCTTTCAGTCCTAAAGTGAAGTGGGGCTATATTTCATCCCAGAAGCTCCAAAATAAGCCTCCAAAAAGTGTTACTGTGTTCATTTCACTGCAAACCAAGGCCATCAGGAGTTAGTTTAGACTCATCGGGACTGGAAAATATTGCCCAAGTTCGGGGAAATCGAGCCGAATTTTGTCAAAATCACCATGCGCGTAGGGCGGTCTCGGCTACTCTTTCAGTCTTAAAGTGAACTGGGGCTATATTTCGGCCCAGAAGCTAGAAAGTGAAAGTTCAAAAAGTTTTGCTGTGTTCATTTCACTGCAAACCAAGGCCATCAGGAGTTAGTTTAGACTCCTCGGGACTGGAAAATATCGCCCATGTTGGGGGAAATCGAGCCGAATTTTGTCAAAATCACGATGCGCGTAAGGCGGTCTCGGCTACGCTTTCATTCTTAAAATGAACTGGGGCTATATTTCGGCCCAGAAGCTAGAAAGTGAAAGTTCAAAAAGTTTTGCTGTGTCCATTTCACCGCAAACCAAGCCACATCAGCAGATTGTTTACAGTGTCCGGGACATCAAAATATCCCCCAAGTCCCGGGAAATCCAGCCGAACTTTGTCAAAATCACGATGCGCGTAAATTAGTCTCGGCTACTCTTTTAGTCTCAAAGTGACGTGGCTGTATATTTCGGCCCAGAAGCTCGAAAGTGAGCGTTCAAAAAGTTTTGCTCTCTCAATTTAACTGAAAACCAAGGCCATCATGAGCTAGTTTAGAGTCCACGGGACTGGAAAATATCCCTGTAGTTCTGGCAACTCAAGCCGAAGTTGGTCAAAATCACGATGCGTCTAAGGCGGTCTCGGCTACTATTTCAGTCTTAAAGTGAAGTGGGGCTATATTTCGGCCCAGAATTTCGCAAGTCAGCGTTCAAAAAAATTTGCTGTGTCCATTTCACTGCAGACCAAGGCCATCAGGGCTTAGTTTAGAGTCCTTGGGACTTGAATATATCCCCGAAGTTTCGGGAAATCGAACCAAAGTTGGTCAAAATCACGATGCGCGTAAGACGGTGTCGGCTACTCTTTCAGTCTTAAACTGAAGTGGGGCTATATTTCGGCTCAGAAGCCCGAAGGGGAGCGGTGAAAAAGTTTCTCTCTCTCCATTTCAATGCAAACCAAGGCAATCAGGAGTTACTTTAGAGTCCCCGGTACCGGAAAATATTCCCCATTTCCCGGGAAATCGAGCCAAAGTTGGTCAAAATCACGATGCGCGTAAGGCGGTCTCGGCTATTCTTTCATTCTTAAAGTGAAGTCGGGCTATATTTCGGCCCAGAAGCTCGAAAGTGAAAGTTCAAAAAGTTTTGCTTTGTCCATTTCACCGCGAACCAAGCCACATCAGGAGATAGTTTACAGTCTCCGGGACGTCAAAATATCCCCAAGTTCTGGGAAATCGAGCCGAACTTTGCCAAAATCACGATGCGCGTAAAGTCGTCTCCGCTACTCTTTGAGTCTTAAAGTGACGTGGCTGTATATTTCGGCCCAGGAGGTCGAAAGTGAGCCTTCAAAAAGTTATGCTGTGCCCATTTCATTGCAAAGCAAGACCCTCAGGAAGTAGTTTACATTCCCCGGAACTGGAAAATATCCTCCAAGTTCCGCGAAATCGAGACGAAGTTGGTCAAAATAACGATTCGCGTAGGGCGGTCTCGGCTACTCTTTAAGTCTTAAAGTGAAGTGGGGCTCTATTTCGGTCCAGAAGCTCCAAAGTGAGCGTTCAAAAAGTTTTCCTCTCTGAATTTCACTGAAAACCAAGGCCATCATGAGTTAGTTTAGAGTCCCCGGGACTGGAAAATATCTTTTAAGTTCTGGCAACTCAAGCCGAAGTTTGTCAAAATCACGATGCGCCTAAGGCGGCCTCGGCTACTCTTTCAGTCTTAAAGTGAAGTGGGGCTCTATTTCGGCCCAGAAGCTCCAAAGTGAGCGCTGCAAAAAAATTTGCTGTGTCCATTTCACTGCAAACCAAGGCCATCAAGAGTTAGTTTAGAGTTCCCTGGACTGCAATATATTTCCCAAGTTCCGGAAAATCGAGAAGACGTTGGTCAAAATCACGATGCGCGCAAGACGGTCTTGGCTAGTCTTTCAGTCTTAAAGTGAAGTGGGGCTATATTTCGGCCCAGAAGCTCAAAAGTGAGCTACAAAAAGTTTTGGTGTATCCATTTCAATGCAAACGAAGGCCATCAGGGGTTACTTAAGAGTCTTCGGGACTGGAAAATATGCCCCAAGCTCAGGGAAATTTAGCCGAAGTTGGTCAAAATCACGGTGCGCGTTAGGCGGTCTCGGCTACTCTTTCAGTCTTAAAGTAAAGTGGGGCTATATTTCGGTCCAGAAGCTCGAGAGTGAGCGTTCAAAAAGTTTCGCTGTGTCCATTTCACTGAAAACCAAGACAATCAGGAGTTAGTTTAGAGTCCCCGGGACTGGAAAATATCCCCCAAGTTCCGGCAAAGCGAGCCGAAGTTGGTCAAAATCACGGTGCGCTTAAGGCGGTGTCGGCTACTCCTTCAGTCTTAAAGTGAAGTGGGGCTCTCTTTCGGCCCACAAGCTCAAAGCGCAAGAAAAATTACTGTGTCTATTTCACTGCAAACCAAGGCTATCAGGAGTTAGTTTAGAGTCCCCGAGAGTGGAATGTATTTCCCAAGTTCCGGAAAATCGAGAAGACGTTGGTCAAAATCACGATGCCCGTAAGACGGTCTCGGCTACTCTTTCAGTCTTAAAGTGAAGTGGGGCTATATTTCGGCCCAGAAGCTCAAAAGTGAGCGTTCAAAAAGTTTTGCTGTATCCATTTCAATGCAAACCAAGGCCATCAGGGGTTACTTAAGAGTCCTCGGGACTGGAAAATATCCCCCAAGTTCCAGTAAATCGAGCCAAAGTTGGTCAAAATCACGATGTGCGTAAGGTGGTCTCGGCTACTCTTTCAGTCTTAAAGTGAAGTGGGGCAATATTTCGGCCCAGAAGCTCCAAAGTGAGTGTTTAAAAAGTTTTGCTCTGTCACTTTCAGTGCAAACCAAGGCCATCAGAAGTTAGTTTAGAGTCCGCGGGACTGGAGAATATCCCCCAGGTCCCGGGAAATCGAGCCGAAGTTGATCAAATTCATGATGCGCGTAACGTGGTCTCGGCTACTGTGTCAGTCCTAAAGTGAAGTGTGGCTATATTTCGGGCCACAAGCTAGAAAGTGAGCGTTCAAAAAGTTTTGTTGTGTCCATTTTACTTCAAAACAAGGCCATCAGGACTTAGTTTAGCGTCCAAGGGACTGCAAAATATCCCCCAAGTTGCGGGAAATCCATTCGAAGTTCGTCAAAATTACGATGCGCGTAAGGCAGTCTCATCTACGCTTTCAGTCTTAAAGTAAAGTGGGGCTATATTTCTGCCCAGAAGCTCCAAAGTTGTGCTCTGTCCATTTCACTGAAAACCAAGGCCATAAGGAGTTACTTTAGAGTCCCTTTGACTGCAATATATCCCCTAAGTGTCGGGAAATAAACGAGAAATTGGTCAAAATCACGATTCGCTCAAGACGGTCTCGCCTATTCTTTCAGTCTTAAAGTAAAATGGGGCTCTATTTCGGCCCAGAAGCTCGATAGTGAGCCTTCCAAAACTTTCGCTGTGTCCATTTCACTGCAAACCAAGACAAGCAGGAGTTAGTTGAGAGTCCCCGGGACTGGAAAATATCCCCCAAGTTCCGGGAAATCAACCCGAAGCTTGTCAAAATCACGATGCGCGTAAGGCGGTCTCGGATACTCTTTCAGTGTTAAAGTAATGGGGGGCTATATTTTGGCCCAGAAGCTCGAAATTGAGCGTTCAAAAAGTTTTGCTGGGTGCATTTTACTACAAACCAAGGCCATCAGGAATTAGTTTAGAGTTCTCAGAACTGGAATATATCCCCTTAGTTCCGGCAAATCGAGCCGAAGTGGCTCAAAATCACGATGCACGTAAGGCGGTCTCGGCTACTCTTTCAGTCTTCAAGTGAAGTGGGCTTCTATTTCGGTCCAGAAGCTCGAAAGTATGCGTTCAAAAACTTTTTCTGTTCCGTTTCACTGCAAACCAAGACCAGCACCAGTTAGTTTAGAGTCCCCGGGACTGGAAAATATTTCGCAAGTTCCGGGAAATCGAGCCGAAGTTGATCAAAATCACGATGCGCGAAACGTGGTCTCGGCTACTGTTTCAGTCTTAAAGTAAAGTATGGCTATATTTCGGCCCACAAGCTCGAAAGTGAGGGTTCAAAAAGCTTTGCTGTGTCCATTTCACTGCAAAACAAGGCCATCGGCACCTAGTTTAGCGTCCAAGGGACTGGAAAATATCCCCCAAGTTCCGGGAAATCCACCCGAAGTTTGTCAAAATCACGATGCGCGTAAGGCGGTCTCGGCTACTTTTTCAGTATTAAAGTAAAGTGGGCTATATTTCGGCCCAGAAGCTTGAAGGTGAGCGTTCAAAAAGTTTTGCTGTCTCCATTTCACTGCAAACCAAGGCCGTCAAGAGTTAGTTTAGAGTCCCTAGCACTGGAAAATATCCCCCAAGTTCCGGAATATCGACCCGAAGTTGGTCAAAATCACGATGCGCGCACGCCGGTCTCGGCTACTCTTTAAGTCGTAAGTGATGTGGGACTATATTTCGGCCTAGAAGCTCGAAAGTGCGCATTAAAAAACTTGTGCTGTGTGAATTTCACTGCAAAGCATGGCCATCAGGAGTTAGTTTAGAGTCCCCGGGACTGGAAAATATTCTCCAAGTTCCGGGAAAGCGAGCAAAAGTTGATCAAAATCACGATGCGCGTAACGCGGTCTCGGCTACTGTTTCAGTCTTAAAGTGAAGTGTGGCTATATTTAGGCCCCCAAGCTCGAAAGTGAGCGTTCAAAAAGTTTTGCTGTGTCCATTTCACTGGAAACCAAGGCCACCAGGAGTTAGTTTAGAGTCCTCGGGACTGGAAAATATTCTCCAAGTTCCAGGAAAGGGCGCCGAAGTTGATGAAAATTACGATGCGCGTAATGGGCTCTCGGCTATTCTTTCAGTCTTAAATTTAAGTAGGGCTATATTTCGGCCCTGAAGCTCGAAGGTGAGCGTTCAGAATGTTTTGCTGTGTTCATTAAACTGCAAACCAAGGTCATCGGGAGTTAGTTTAGCGTCCCCGGGACTTTAAATTATTCGCCAACCTCCGGGAAATCGAACAAAAGTGGCCCAAATTCACGATGCGCGTAAGGCGGTCTCGGCTACTCTTTCAGTCTTAAAATTAAGGGGGGCTATATTTCGACCTAGAAGCTCGAGACCGGGCGTGCGCTAATTTTACCTGTGTCCATTTCACTGACATGTTAGGCCATCAGGAGTTAGTTTAGAGTCCTTGGGACTGGAAAATATTTCCCAAATTCTGGCAGATCGAGCCAAAGTTGCTCAAAATCACGATGCGCGTAAGGCGGTCTCGGCTACTCTTTCAGTCTTAAAATGAAGTGGGGCTATATTTCGGCCGAGAAGCTCAACACCGAGCGTGCGCTCCTTTTGCCTGTGTACATATCACTGAAAACTAAGTTCATCAGGAGTTAGCATAGAGTCCTCGGGACTGGAAAATATTCCCCGAATTCCGGCAAATCGAGCCAAAGATGCTCAAAATCACGATGCGCGTAAGGCGGTCTCGGCTACTCGTTTACTCCGAAAATGAAGTGGGGCTATATTTCGGTTCTACAAGCTCAACACCGAGCGTGCTCTCCTTTTACCTGTGTCCATTTCACTAAGAAGTAAGTCCATCAGGAGATAGTTTAGAATCCTCGAGACTGGAAGCTATCCTCCAAGTTTCGGCAAATTGAGCCATACTTTCTTAAAATTACGATAAGCGTACGGCAGTTTCGTTTACTCTTTCAGTCTTAAAATGAAGTGGGGCTACATTTCGGCCTAGAAGCTCAACACCAACCGTGCGCTCCTGTTACCTGTGCCCATTTTACTGCAAACTAAGGCCATCAAGATCGAGCAATAGTGGCTAAAAACTTCAATGCGCTTAAGGCGGTTTCGTGTACACTTTCAGTCTTAAAATAAAGTGGGGCTATATTTTGGCCTACAACCTGGAAACCTAGCGTGCGCCCCTTTTACCTGTGTCCATTTCACTAAAAACCAAGGCATTCAGGAGTTAGTTTAGAGCTTCCGGGACTGGAAAATATCCCCCAAGTACCAGGAAATCAAGCCGAAGTTCGACAAATTGCCATGCGCGTAAGGCGGTCCCGGCTACTCTTTCAGTCTTAAAGTGAAGTGGGGCTATATTTCGGCCCAGAAGCTCGAAAGTGAACGTTCAAAAAGTTTGGCTGTGTCCATTTCACTGAAAACCAAGGCCATCAGGAATTAGTTTAGAGTGCCCGGGACTGGGAATTATCTCCCAAGTTCCGGGAAATCGAGCCGAAGTAGCCCAAAATCACGATGCCCGTAATGCGGTCTCGGCTAGTCTATCAGTCTTAAAGTGAAGTAGGGCTATGCTTCGGCCCAGAAGCTCAAACGTGAGTGTTCAAAAAGTTGTGCTGTGTTCACTTCACTGAAAACCAAGGCAATCAGGAGTTAGTTTAGAGTCCCCGGTACCGGAAAATATCCCCCATTTCTCGGGAAATCGAGCCAAAGTTGGTCAAAATCACGATGCGTGTAAGGCGGTCCCGGTTACTCTTTCATTCTTAAAGTCAACTGGGGCAATATTTCCGCCCAGAAGCTCGAAAGTGAGCGTTCAAAAAGTTGTGCTGTGTCCATTTCACTCCAGAGCAAGGCCATCAGGAGTTACTTTAGAGTCCGCGGGACTGGGAAATATCCCCCAAGTTCCGGGAAATCGAGCCGAAGTTGGTCAAAATTACGATGGACGTAAGGCGGTCTCGGCTACTCTTTCACTCTTAAAGTGAAGTGGAGCTATATTTCGGCCCAGAAGCTCAAAAGTGAGCGTTCAAAAAGTTTTGCTGTATCCATTTTACTGCAGACCAAGGACGTCGGGGGTCAGTTTAGAGTCCCCGGGACTGGAAAATATCCCTCAGGCTCCGGGAAATTTAACCGAAGTTGGTCAAAATCACGACGCGCGTATGGCGGTCTCGGCTACTCTTTCAGTCTTAAAGTTAAGTGGGGCAATATTTCGGCCCAGAAGCTGGAAACTGAGTGTTTAAAAAGTTTTGCTGTGTCCATTTCACTGCAAAACAAGGCCGTCACGACTTAGTTTAGCGTCCAAGGGACTGGAAATATCCCCCAAGTTACGGGAAATCCACCCGAAGTTAGTCAAAATCACGATGCGCTTAAGGGGATCTCGGCTACTCTTTCAGTCTTAAGGTAAAGTGGGCTTAGATTTAACTCCAGAGGCTCGAAAGTAAGGCTTCAAAAATTTTTGTCTCTATTTCACTCACATCTTAGACAATCAAGAGTGAGTTTAGAGACTTTGGGACTGGAAAATATGTCCCAAGTTTCGCCAGATCGCGCCGAAGATCCTCAAAATCACAACGCGCGTAAGGCGCTCCCGCCTACTCTTTCAGTCTTAAAAAGAAGTAGGGCTATATTTCGGCCAGCAAGCTCGAAAGTGCGCGTTCAAAGAGTGTTCCTGTCTCCATTTCACCGGAAACCAAGCCATCAGGAGTTACTTTAGAGTCCCCGGGACTGGAAAATATCCCCCTATTTGCGGGAAATCGAGCCGAAGTATCCCAAAATTACGATGCGCGTAAGGCGGTCTCGGCTACTCTTTCAGTCTTAAAGTTAAGTGGGGCTATATTTCGGTCCAGAAGCTCGAAAGTGAGCGTTCAAAAAGTTTTCCTCTCTGAATTTCACTGAAAACCAAGGCCATCATGAGTTAGTTTAGAGTCCCCGTGACTGCAAAATATCTTTTAAGTTCTGGCAACTCAAGCCGAAGTTGGTCAAAATAACGATTCGCGTAAGGAGGTCTCGGCTACTCTTTCAGTCTTAAAGTGAAGTAGGGCTATATTTCGGTCCAGAAGCTCGAAAGTGACTGTTCAAAAAGTTTTCCTCTCTGAATTTCACTGAAAACCAAGGCCATCATGAGTTAGTTTAGAGTCCCCGTGACTGCAAAATATCTTTTAAGTTCTGGCAACTCAAGCCGAAGTTGGTCAAAATCACGATGCGCCTAAGGCGGCCTCGGTTACTCTTTCAGTCTTAAAGTGAAGTGGGGCTCTATTTCGGCCCAGAAGCTCCAAAGTGAGGGCTGCAAAAAATTTGCTGTGTCCATTTCACTGCAAACCAAGGCCATCAGGAGTTAGTTTACAGTCCCCGGGACTGGAAAATATCTTTTAAGTTCTGGCAACTCAAGCCGAAGTTTGTCAAAATCACGATGCGCCTAAGGCGGCCTCGGCTACTCTTTCAGTCTTAAAGTGAAGTGGGGCTCTATTTCGGCCCAGAAGCTCCAAAGTGAGCGCTGCAAAAAAATTTGCTGTGTCCATTTCACTGCAAACCAAGGCCATCAGGAGTTAGTTTAGAGTTCCCTGGACTGCAATATATTTCCCAAGTTCCGGAAAATCGAGAAGACGTTGGTCAAAATCACGATGCGCGCAAGACGGTCTTGGCTAGTCTTTCAGTCTTAAAGTGAAGTGGGGCTATATTTCGGCCCAGAAGCTCAAAAGTGAGCTACAAAAAGTTTTGGTGTATCCATTTCAATGCAAACGAAGGCCATCATGGGTTACTTAAGAGTCTTCGGGACTGGAAAATATCCCCCAAGCTCAGGGAAATTTAGCCGAAGTTTGTCAAAATCACGATGCGCCTAAGGCGGCCTCGGCTATTCTTTCATTCTTAAAGTGAACTCGGGCTATATTTCGGCCCAGAAGCTCGAAAGTGAAAGTTCAAAAAGTTTTGCTTTGTCCATTTCACCGCGAACCAAGCCACATCAGGAGATAGTTTACAGTCTCCGGGACATCAAAATAATCCCCAAGTTCCGGGAAATCGAGCCGAACTTTGTCAAAATCACGATGCGCGTAAATTAGTCTCGGCTACTCTTTTAGTCTTAAAGTGACGTGGCTGTATATTTCGGCCCAGAAGCTCGAAAGTGAGCGTTTAAAAAGTTATCCTGTGCCCATTTCACTGCAAAGCAAGGCCCTCAGGAAGTAGTTTACAGTGCCCGGAACTGGAAAATATCCCCCAAGTTCCGCGAAATCGAGACGAAGTTGGTCAAAATAACGATTCGCGTAAGGCGGTCTCGGCTACTCTTTCAGTCTTAAAGTGAAGTAGGGCTATATTTCGGTCCAGAAGCTCGAAAGTGAGCGTTCAAAAAGTTTTCCTCTCTGAATTTCACTGAAAACCAAGGCCATCATGAGTTACTTTAGAGTCTCCGGGACTGAAAAATATCTTTTAAGCTCTGGCAACTCAAGCCGACGCTGGTCAAAATCACGATGCGCCTAAGGCGGCCTCGGTTACTCTTTCAGTCTTAAAGTGAAGTGGGGCTCTATTTCGGCCCAGAAGCTCCAAAGTGAGGGCTGCAAAAAATTTGCTGTGTCCATTTCACTGCAAACCAAGGCCATCAGGAGTTAGTTTACAGTCCGCGGGACTGCAATATATTTCCCAAGTTCCGGAAAATGGAGAAGACGTTGGTCAAAATCACGATGCGCGCAAGACGGTCTTGGCTAGTCTTTCAGTCTTAAAGTGAAGTGGGGCTATATTTCGGCCCAGAAGCTCAAAAGTGAGCTTCAAAAAGTTTTGCTGTATCCATTTCAATGCAAACGAAGGCCATCAGGGGTTACTTAAGAGTCTGCGGGACTGGAAAATATCCCCCAAGCTCAGGGAAATTTGGCCGAAGTTCGTCAAAATCACGGTGCGCGTTAGGCGGTCTCGCTTACTGTTTCAGTCTTAAAGTGAAGTGAGGCTTTACTCCTGCCCAGGAGCTTGAAAGTGAGCGTTCAAAAAGTTTCCCTGTGTTTATTTCACTGCAAACCAAAGCCATCAGGAGCTAGTTTAGAGTCCCCGGGACTGGAAAATATCCCCCAACTTCCGGGAAATCGAGCCGAAGTTGGTCAAAATCACGCTTTGCGTAAGGTAGTCTCGGCTACTCTTTCAGTCTTAAAGTGAAGTGGGGCTATATTTCGGGCCAGAAGCCCGAAATTGAGCGTTCAAAAAGTTTTGCTGTGTTCATTTCACTGCAAGCCAAGGCCATCAGGAGTTAGTTTAGCGTCTCCGAGACAAGAAAATATTCCCCAACGTCCGAGAAATTGAGCCGAGGTTGGCCAAAATCACGATGCCCCTAAAGTGGTCTCGACCACTCTTTCTGTCTTAAAGTGAAGTGGGGCTATATTTCGGGCCAGAAGCCCGCAAGTGAGCGTTCAAAAAGTTTTGCTGTGTCCATTTCACTGCAAACCAAGGCCATCACGGGTTCGTTTAGAGTCCCCGGGACTGAAAAATATTGCCCAAGTTCCGGGAAATCGAACCGAAGTTGATCAAAATCACGATGCGCGAAATGTGGTATCGGCTACTGTTTCAGTCTTAAAGTGAAGTGGGGCTATATTTCGGCCCAGAAGCCCGAAAGTGAGCGTTCAAAAAGTTTTGCTGTGTTCTTTGACTGAAAAACAAGGCGATCACGAGTTAGTTTAGCGTCCCTGGGACTGGAAAATATTCCCCAAGTTCCGGTAAATCGAGCTGAAGTTGGTCAAAGTCACGATGCTCCCAAAGCGGTCACGGCTACCCTTTCAGTCTTAATGTAAAGTGGGCCTATATTTCTGTCCAGAAGCTCGAAAGTGAGCGTCCAAAAAGTTTTGCTGTGTGCATTTCACTGCAAACCAAAGCTATCAAAAGTTAGTTTAGGGACCCCGGGACTGGCAAATATTCCCAAAGTTCCGGGAAAGTGAGCCGAAGTTGATGAAAATCACGATGCGCGAAATGCGGTCTCGGCTACTGTTTAAGTCTTAAAGTAAAGTGTGGCTATATTTCGGCCCACAAGCTCGAAAGTGAGCGTTGAAAAAGTTTTGTTGTGTCCATTTCACTGCAAAACAAGGCCATCAGGACTGAGGTTAGCGTCCAAGGGACTGGAAAATGTTCCCCAGGTTCCGGGATATCCACCCGAAGTTTGTCAAAATCACAATGCGCCTAAGGTGGTCTCGGTTACTCTTTAAGTCTTAAAGTAAAGTGGGGCTTTATTTCGGCCAGGAAGCTCGAAGGTGAGCGTTCAAAAACTTTTGCTCTGTCAATTTCACTGCAAACCAAGGCCATCAGGAGTTAGTTTAGAGTTCCTGGGACTGGAAAATATCCCCCAAGTTCCGGAACATCGACCCGAAGTTTGTCAAACTCACGATGCGAGCAAGGCGGTCTCGGCTACTCTTTCAGTCTTAAGTGAAGTGGGGCTATATTTCGGCCAAGAATCTCGAAAGTGTGCGTTCAAAAAATTGTGCTGTGTCCATTTCAATGCAAACCAAGGCGTCCACGAGTTAGTTTAGAGTCCCCGGGACTGGAACCTATGCCCCAAGTCCCGGGAATTGGAGCCGAAGTTGATCAAATTCATGATGCGCGTAACGTGGTCTCGGCTACTGTTTCAGTCTTAAAGTCAAGTGTGCCCATATTTCGGCCCACAAGCTAGAAAGTGAGCGTTCAAAAAGTTTTGCTGTGTCCATTTCACTTCAAAACAAGGCCATCAGGACTTAGTTTAGCGTCCAAGGGATTGGAAAATATCCCCCAAGTTCCGGGAAATCCATTCAAAGTTCGTCAAAATTACGATATACGTAAGGCGGTTTCGGCTACTCTTTCAGTCTTAAAGTAAAGTCGGGCTATATTTCTGTCCAGAAGCTCGAAAGTGAGCGTTCAAAAAGTTTTGTTGTGTGCATTTCACTGCAAACCAAAGCTATCAAAAGTTACTTTAGGGTCCCCGGGACTGGAAAATATTCCCCAAGTTCCGGGAAAGTGAGCCGAAGTTGATCAAACTCACGATGCGCGAAATGCGGTCTCGGCTACTGTTTCAGTCTTAAAGTAAAGTGTGGCTATATTTCGGCCCACAAGCTCGAAAGTGAGCGTTCAAAAAGTTTTGCTGTGTCCATTTCAATGCAAAGCAAGGCGATCAGGAGTTAGTTTAGAGTCTCCGGGACTGGAAAATATCCCCCAAGATCCGAGAAATCGATCCGAAAATGGTCAAAATCACGATGCGCGTAAGCCGATATCGGCTACTGTTTCAGTCTTAAAGTGAAGTTGGGCTATATTTCGGCCCAGAAGCTCCAAAGTGGGCGTTCAAAAAGTTATGCTGTGCATATTTCAGTGCAAACCAAGGCCATCCAGAGTTACTTTAGAGTCCCCCGGACTGGAAAATATGCCAAATATCTCGTGAAATCGAGCTTAACTTTGTCTAACTCACGATGCGCGTCAGGCGGTCTCGGCTACTATTTCAGTCTGAAAGTGAAGTGGGATTCTATTTTGGCGCAGAAGCTACAAAGAGAGCGTTCAAAAAGCTTTCCTTTGTCCATTTCACTGAAAACCAAGGCCACCAGGAGTTAGTTTAGAGTCCGCGGAAATGGAATATATCCCCCAAGTTCCGGCAAACCGACCCGAAGTTGGTCAAAATCACGATTTGCACAAGACGGTCTCGGCTACTCCTTCAGTCTTAAAGTAAAGTGGGGCTATATTTCGGTCCAGAAGCTCGAGAGTGAGCGTTCAAAAAGTTTCGCTGTGTCCCTTTCACTGAAAACCAAGACAATCAGGAGTTAGTTTAGAGTCCCCGGGACTGGAAAATATCCCCCAAGTTCCGGCAAATCGAGCCGAAGTTGGTCAAAATCACGGTGCGCTTAAGGCGGTGTCGGCTACTCCTTCAGTCTTAAAGTGAAGTGGGGCTCTATTTCGGCCCACAAGCTCAAAGCACAAAAAAATTTCTGTGTCTATTTCACTGCAAACCAAGGCTATCAGGAGTTAGTTTAGAGTCCCCGGGAGTGGAATGTATTTCCCAAGTTCCGGAAAATCGAGAAGACGTTGGTCAAATTCACGATGCGCGTAAGACGGTCTCGGCTACTCTTTCAGTGAAGTGGGGCTATATTTCGGCCAAGAAGCTCAAAAGTGAGCGTTCAAAAAGTTTCGCTGTATCCATTTCAATGCAAACCAAAGCCATCAGGGGTTACTTAAGAGTCCTCGGGACTGGAAAACATCCCCCAAGTTCCAGTAAATCGAGCCGAAGTTGGTCAAAATCACGATGTGCGTAAGGTGGTCTCGGCCACTCTGTCAGTCTTAAAGTGAAGTGGGGCAATATTTCGGCCAGGAAGCTCGAAAGTGAGTGTTTAAAAAGTTTTGCTCTGTCACTTTCAGTGCAAACCAAGGCCACCAGAAGTTAGTTTAGAGTCCCCGGGACTGGAGAAAATCCCCCAAGTCCCGGGAAATCGAGCCGAAGTTGATCAAATTCATGATGCGCGTAACGTGGTCTCGGCTACTGTGTCAGTAAAGTGAAGTGTGGCTATATTTCGGCCCACAAGCTAGAAAGTGAGCGTTCAAAAAGTTTTGTTGTGTCCATTTTACTTCAAAACAAGGCCATCAGGACTTAGTTTAGCGTCCAAGGGACTGCAAAATATCCCCCAAGTTGCGGGAAATCCATTCGAAGTTCGTCAAAATTACGATGCGCGTAAGGCAGTCTCATCTACGCTTTCAGTCTTAAAGTAAAGTGGGGCTATATTTCTGCCCAGAAGCTCCAAAGTTGTGCTCTGTCCATTTCACTGAAAACCAAGGCCATAAGGAGTTACTTTAGAGTCCCTTTGACTGCAATATATCCCCTAAGTGTCGGGAAATAAACGAGAAATTGGTCAAAATCACGATTCGCTCAAGACGGTCTCGCCTATTCTTTCAGTCTTAAAGTAAAATGGGGCTCTATTTCGGCCCAGAAGCTCGATAGTGAGCCTTCCAAAACTTTCGCTGTGTCCATTTCACTGCAAACCAAGACAAGCAGGAGTTAGTTGAGAGTCCCCGGGACTGGAAAATATCCCCCAAGTTCCGGGAAATCAACCCGAAGCTTGTCAAAATCACGATGCGCGTAAGGCGGTCTCGGATACTCTTTCAGTGTTAAAGTAATGGGGGGCTATATTTTGGCCCAGAAGCTCGAAATTGAGCGTTCAAAAAGTTTTGCTGGGTACATTTTACTGCAAACCAAGGCCAGCAGGAATTAGTTTAGAGTCCTCAGAACTGGAATATATCCCCTTAGTTCCGGAAAATCGAGCCGAAGTTGCTCAAAATCACGATGCACGTAAGGCGGTCTCGGCTACTCTTTCAGTCTTCAAGTGAAGTGGGCTTCTATTTCGGTCCAGAAGCTCGAAAGTATGCGTTCAAAAACTTTTTCTGTTCCGTTTCACTGCAAACCAAGACCAGCACCAGTTAGTTTAGAGTCCCCGGGACTGGAAAATATTTCGCAAGTTCCGGGAAATCGAGCCGAAGCTGATCAAAATCACGATGCGCGAAACGTGGTCTTGGCTACTGTTTCAGTCTTAAAGTGAAGTATGGCTATATTTCGGCCCACAAGCTCGAAAGTGAGCGTTCAAAAAGCTTTGCTGTGTCCATTTCACTGCAAAACAAGGCCATTGGCACCTAGTTTAGCGTCCAAGGGACTGGAAAATATCCCCCAAGTTCCGGGAAATCAACCCGAAGTTTGTCAAAATCACGATGCGCGTAAGGCGGTCTCGGCTACTTTTTCAGTATTAAAGTAAAGTGGGCTATATTTCGGCCCAGAAGCTTGAAGGTGAGCGTTCAAAAAGTTTTGCTGTCTCCATTTCACTGCAAACCAAGGCAATCAAGAGTTAGTTTAGAGTCCCTGGCACTGGAAAATATCCCCCAAGTTCCGGAATATCGACCCGAAGTTGGTCAAAATCACGATGCGCGCACGCCGGTCTCGGCTACTCTTTAAGTCGTAAGTGATGTGGGACTAGATTTCGGCCTAGAAGCTCGAAAGTGTGCATTCAAAAACTTGTGCTGTGTGAATTTCACTGCAAAGCATGGGCATCAGGAGTTAGTTTAGAGTCCCCGGGACTGGAAAATATTCCCCAAGTTCCGGCAAAGCGAGCAGAAGTTGATCAAAATCACGATGCGCGTAACGCGGTCTGGGCTACTGTTTCAGTCTTAAAGTGAAGTGTGGCTATATTTAGGCCCCCAAGCTCGAAAGTGAGCGTTCAAAAAGTTTTGCTGTGTCCATTTCACTGCAAACCAAGGCCGTCACGAGTTAGTTTAGAGTCCCCGAGACTGGAAAATATTCTCCAAGTTCCAGGAAAGGGCGCCGAAGTTGATGAAAATTACGATGCGCGTAACGGGCTCTCGGCTATTCTTTCAGTCTTAAATTTAAGTAGGGCTATATTTCGGCCCTGAAGCTCGAAGGTGAGCGTTCACAATGTTTTGCTGCGTTAATTAAACTGCAAGCCAAGGTCATCGCGAGTTAGTTTAGCGTCCCCGGGACTTTAAATGATTCGCCAACTTCCGGGAAATCGAACAAAAGTGGCCCAAAATCACGATGCGCGTAAGGCGGTCTCGGCTACTCTTTCAGTCTTAAAATTAAGGGGGGCTATATTTCCACCTAGAAGCTCGAGACCGGGCGTGCGCTTATTTTACCTGTGTCCATTTCACTGACATCTTAGGCTATCAGAAGTTAGCTTAGAGTCCTTGGGACTGGAAAATATTTCCCAAATTCTCGCACATCGAGCCAAAGTTGCTCAAAATCACGATGCGCGTAAGGCGGTCTCGGCTACTCTTTCAGTCGTAAAATGAAGTGGGGCTATATTTCGGCCGAGAAGCTCAACACCGAGCGTGCGCTCCTTTTGCCTGTGTACATATCACTGCAAACTAAGTTCATCAGGAGTTAGCATAGAGTCCTCGGGACTGGAAAATATTCCCCGAATTGCGGCAAATCGAGCCAAAGATGCTCAAAATCACGATGCGCGTAAGGCGGTCTCGGCTACTCGTTTACTCCGAAAATGAAGTGGGGCTATATTTCGGTTCTACAAGCTCGACACCGAGCGTGCTCTCCTTTTACCTGTGTCCATTTCACTAAGAAGTAAGTCCATCAGGAGATAGTTTAGAATCCTCGAGACTGGAAGCTATCCTCCAAGTTTCGGCAAATTGAGCCATACTTTCTTAAAATTACGATAAGCGTGCGGCAGTTTCGTTTACTCTTTCAGTCTTAAAATGAAGTGGGGCTACATTTCGGCCTAGAAGCTCGAAACCGAGCCTACGCTCCTGTTACCTGTGACCATTTTACTGAAAACTAAGGCCCTCAAGAGTTAGGGTAGAGTCCCCGGGACAGGAAAATATCCCCCAAGTTTTGGCAGATCGAGCCAAAGTGGCTAAAAATTTCGATGCGCGTAAGGCGGTTTCGTGTACACTTTCAGTCTTAAAATAAAGTGGGGCTATATTTCGGCCTACAACCTGGAAACCTAGCGTACGCCCCTTTTACCTGTGTCCATTTCACTAAAAACCAAGGCATTCAGGAGTTAGTTTAGAGCTTCCGGGACTGGAAAATATGCCCCAAGTCCCAGGAAATCAAGCCGAAGTTCGACAAAATTACCATGCGCGTAAGGCGGTGCCGGCTACTCTTTCAGTCTAAAAGTGAAGTGGGGCTATATTTCGGCCCAGAAGCTCGAAAGTGAACGTTCAAAGAGTTTGCCTGTGTCCATTTCACTGAAAACCAAGGCAATCAGGAGTTAGTTTACAGTCCCCGGTACCGGAAAATATCCCCCATTTCCCGGGAAATCGAGCCAAAGTTGGTCAAAATCACGATGCGCGTAAGGCGGTCCCGGTTACTCTTTCATTCTTAAAGTCAACTGGGGCAATATTTCCGCCCAGAAGCTCGAAAGTGAGCGTTCAAAAAGTTGTGCTGTGTCCATTTCACTCCAGAGCAAGGTCATCAGGAGTTACTTTAGAGTCCGCGGGACTGGAAAATATCCCCCAAGTTCCGGGAAATCGAGCCGAAGTTGGTCAAAATTACGATGGTCGTAAGGCGGTCTCGGCTACTCTTTCACTCTTAAAGTGAAGTGGAGCTATATTTCGGCCCAGAAGCTCAAAAGTGAGCGTTCAAAAAGTTTTGCTGTGTAAATTTAACTGCAAACTAAGGCCATCGGAAGTTAGTTTAGCTTCCCCGGGAATTGAAAATATTCGCCAACTTCCGGGAAATCGAGCCGAAGTTGGTCAAAATTACCATGCGGGTAAGGTGGTCTCGGCTACTCTTTCAGTCTTAAAGTGAAGTAGGGCTATATTTCGGCCGAGAAGCTCAAACGTGAGCGTTCAAAAAGTTGTGCTGTGTCCATTTCACTGCAAACCAAGGAAATCAGGAGTTAGTTTGGAGTCCCCGGTACCGGAAAATATCCCCCATTTCCCGGGAAATCGAGCCAAAGTTGGTCAAAATCACGATGCGCGTAAGGCGGTCCCGGTTACTCTTTCATTCTTAAAGTCAACTGGGGCAATATTTCCGCCCAGAAGCTCGAAAGTGAGCGTTCAAAAAGTTGTGCTGTGTCCATTTCACTCCAGAGGAAGGCCATCAGGAGTTACTTTAGAGTCCGCGGGACTGGAAAATATCCCCCAAGTTCCGGGAAATCGAGCCGAAGTTGGTCAAAATTACAATGGGCGTAAGAGGGTCTCGGCTACTCTTTCACTCTTAAACTGAAGTGGAGCTATATTTCGGCCCAGAAACTCGAAGGTGAGCGTTCAAAAAGTTGTGCTGTGTCCATTTTACTGCAGACCAAGGACCTCGGGGATCAGCTTAGAGTCCCCGGGACTGGAAAATATCCCCCAAGCTCCGGGAAATTTAACCGAAGTTGGTCAAAATCACAATGCGCGTAAGGCGCTCCCGCCTACTCTTTCAGTCTTAAAAAGAAGTAGGGCTATATTTCGGCCAGCAAGCTCGAAAGTGCGCGTTCAAAAAGTGTTCCTGTGTCCATTTCAACGGAAACCAAGCCCATCAGGAGTTAGTTTGGAGTCCCCGGGACTGGAAAATATCCCCCTATTTGCGGGAAATCGAGCCGAAGTATCCCAAAATCACGATGCGCGTAAGGCGGTCTCGGCTACTCTTTCAGTCTTGAAGTTAAGTGGGGCTATATTTCGACCGATAAGCTCGAAAGGGAGCGCTCAAAAAGTTTTGCTGTGTCCATCTAACTGCAAACTAAGGCCATCGCAAGTTAGTTTACCTTCCCCGGGAATTGAAAATATTCGCCAACTTCCGGGAAATCGAGCCGAAGTTGGTCAAAATTACGATGGGCGTAAGGTGGTCTCGGCTACTCTTTCAGTCTTAAAGTGAAGTAGGGCTATATTTCGACCGAGAAGCTCGAAAGTGAGCATTCAAAAAAATGTGCTGTGTCCATTTCACTGCAAACCAAGGCCATCAGCAGTTAGTTTAGAGTCCCCGGGACTGGAATATATCCCCGAAGTTCCGGGAAATCCAACGGAAGTTGGTCAAAATCACGATGCGCGTAAGACGGTCTCGGCTACTCTTTCAGTCTTAATGTAAAGGTGGGCTATATTTCGGCCCAGAAGCTCGAAAGTGACCCTTTAAAAAGTTACGCTTTGTGCATTTAACTGCAAACCAAGGCCATCAGGAGTTAGTTTAAAGTTCCCCGGACTGGAAAATATCCCCCAAGTTCCGGGAAATCGAGCTGAACTTGGTCAAAATCACGATTCTCGTGAGGCGGTCTCGGCTACTATTTCAGTCTTAAAGTGAAATACGGTTGTATTTCGGCCCAGAAGCTCGAAACTGAGCGTTCAAAAAGTTTTCCTGCGTCCATTTCACTGCAAACCAAGGCAATCAGGAGTTAGTTTAGAGTCCCCGGGACTTGAAAATATCGCCAAAATTCTAGAAAATCGAGCGGAAGTTGCTCAAAATCACGATGCGCGTAAGGCGGTCTCGGCTACTATTTCAGGCTTAAAGTGAACTGGGGCTATATTACATCCCAGAGGCTTGAAAATAAGCCTTCAAAAAGTGTTACTGTGTTCATTTCACTGAAAACCAAGGCCATCAGGAGTTAGTTTAGACTCCTCGGGACTGGAAAATATCGCCCAAGTTCGGGGAAATCGAGCCGAATTTTGTCAAAATCACGATGCGCGTAAGGCGGTCTCGGCTACTCTTTCATTCTTAAAGTGAACTCGGGCTATATTTCGGCCGAGAACCTAGAAAGTGAAAGTTCAAAAAGTTTTGCTGTGTTCATTTCACTGCAAACCAAGGCCATCAGGAGTTAGTTTAGACTCCTCGGGACTGGAAAATATCGCCCAAGTTCGGGGAAATCGAGCCGAATTTTGTCAAAATCACGATGCGCGTAAGGCGGTCTCGGCTACTCTTTCATTCTTAAAGTGAAGTGGGGCTATATTTCGGCCCAGAAGCTAGAAAGTGAAAGTTCAAAACGTTTTGCTGTGTCCATTTCACTGCAAACCAAGCCACATCAGCAGATTGTTTACATTGTCCGGGACATCAAAATATCCCCCAAGTCCCGGGAAATCGAGCAGAAGTTTGTCAAAATCACGATGCGCGTAAAGCAGTCTCGGCTACTCTTTTAGTCTTAAAGTGACGTGGCTGTATATTTCGGCCCAGAAGCTCGAAAGTGAGCGTTCAAAAAGTTTTGCTCTCTCAATTTAACTGAAAACCAAGGCCATCATGAGTTAGTTTAGAGTCCACGGGACTGGAAAATATCCCTTAAGTTCTGGCAACTCAAGCCGAAGTTGGTCAAAATCACGATGCGTCTAAGGCGGTCTCGGCTACTATTTCAGTCTTAAAGTGAAGTGGGGCTATATTTCGGCCCAGAATTTCGAAAGTACGCGTTCAAAAAAATTTGCTGTGTGCGTTTCACTGCAGACCAAGGCCATCAGGGGTTAGTTTAGAGTCCCTGGGACTTGAATATATCCCCGAAGTTTCGGGAAATCGAGCCGAAGTTGGTCAAAATCACCATGCGCGTAAGACGGTCTCGGCTACTCTTTCAGTCTTAAACTGAAGTGGGGCTATATTTCGGCTCAGAAGCCCGAAGGGGAGCGTTGAAAAAGTTTTGCTCTCTCCATTTCAATGCAAACCAAGGCAATCAGGAGTTACTTTAGAGTCCCCAGTACCGGAAAATATTTCCCATTTCCCGGGAAATCGAGCCAAAGTGGGTCAAAATCACGATGCGCGTAAGGCGGTCTCGGCTATTCTTTCATTCTTAAAGTGAACTCGGGCTATATTTCGGCCCAGAAGCTCGAAAGTGAAAGTTCAAAAAGTTTTGCTGTGTCCATTTCACCGCAAACCAAGCCACATCAGGAGATAGTTTACAGTCTCCGGGACATCAAAATATCCCCCAAGTTCCGAAAAATCGAGACGAAGTTTGTCAAAATCACGATGCGCGTAAAGCAGTCTCGGCTACTCTTTTAGTCTTAAAGTGACGTGGCTGTATATCTCGGCCAAGAAGCTCGAAAGTGAGCGTTCAAAAAGTTATGCTGTGCCCATTTCACTGCAAACCAAGGCCCTCAGGAAGTAGTCTACAGTCCCCGGAACTGGAAAATATCCCCCAAGTTCCGCGAAATCGAGACGAAGTTGGTCAAAATCACGATGCGCGTAAGGCGGTCGCGGCTACTCTTTCAGTCTTAAAGTGAAGTAGGGCTATATTTCGGTCCAGGAGCTCGAAAGTGAGCGTTCAAAAAGTTTTCCTCTCTGAATGTCACTGAAAACCAAGGCCATCATGAGTTAGTTTAGAGTCCCCGGGACTGGAATATATATTTTAAGTTCTGGCAACTCAAGCCGAAGTTGGTCAAAATCACGATACGCCTAAGGCGGCCTCGGCTACTCTTTCAGTCTTAAAGTGAAATGGGGCTCTATTTCGCCCCAGAAGCTGCAAAGTGAGCGCTGCAAAAAATTTGCTGTGTCCATGTCACTGCAAACCAAGGCTATCAGCAGTTAGTTTAGAGTGCCCGGGACTGCAATATATTTCCCAAGTTCCGGAAAATCCAAAAGACGTTGGTCAAAATCACGATGCGCGCAAGACGGTCTTGGCTAGTCTTTCAGTCTTAAAGTGAAGTGGGGCTATATTTCGGCCCAGAAGCTCAAAAGAGAGCTTCAAAAAGTTTTGCTGTATCCATTTCAATGCAAACGAAGGCCATCAGGGGTTACTTAAGAGTCTTCGGGACTGGAAAATATCACCAAGTTCAGGGAAATTTAGCCGAGGTTGGTCAAAATCACGGTGCGCGTTAGGCGGTCTCGCTTACTGTTTCAGTCTTAAAGTGAAGTGACGCTATATTTCGGCCCAGGAGCTTGAAAGTGAGCGTTCAAAAAGTTTCCCTGTGTTTATTTCACTGCAAACCAAAGCCATCAGGAGCTAGTTTAGAGTCCCCGGGACTGGAAAATATCCCCCAACTTCCGGGAAATCGAGCCGAAGTCGGTCAAAATCACGATTTGCGTAAGGTAGTCTCGGCTACTCTTTCAGTCTTAAAGTGAAGTGGGGCTATATTTCGGACCAGAAGCCCGAAAGTGAGCGTTCAAAAACTTTTGCTGTGTTCATTTCACTGCAAACCAAGGCCATCAGGAGTCAGGTTAGCGTCCCCTCGACAAGAAAATATGCCCCAAGGTCCGGGAAATTGAGCCGAGGTTGGTCAAAATCACGATGCCCCTAAAGTGGTCTCGGCTACTCTTTCTGTCTTAAAGTGAAGTGGGGCTATATTTCCGCCCAGAAGCCCGAAAGTGAGCGTTCAAAAAGTTTTGCTGTGTTCTTTGACTGAAAAACAAGGCCATCACGAGTTAGTTTAGCGTCCCTGGGACTGGAAAATATTCCCCAAGTTCCGCTAAATCGAGCTGAAGTTGGTCAAAATCACGATGCTCCCAAAGCGGTCTCGGCTACACTTTCAGTCTTAAAGTGAAGTGGGGCTATATTTCTGTCCAGAAGCTCGAAAGTGAGCGTTCAAAAAGTTTTGCTGTGTGCATTTCACTCCAAACCAAAGCGATCAAAACTTAGTTTAGAGTCCCCGGGACTGGAAAATATTCCCAAAGTTCCGGGAAAGCGAGCCGAAGTTGATGAAAATCACGATGCGCGAAATGCGGTCTCGGCTACTGTTTAAGTCTTAAAGTAAAGTGTGGCTATATTTCGGCCGACAAGCTCGAAAGTGAGCGTCGAAAAAGTTTTGCTGTGTCCATTTCACTGCAAAACAAGGCCATCAGGAGTTAAGTTAGCGTCCAAGGGACTGGAAAATGTTCGCTAAGTTCCGCGATATCCACCCGAAGTTTGTCAAAATCACAATGCGCCTAAGGTGGTCTCGGTTACTCTTTAAGTCTTAAAGTAAAGTGGGGCTTTATTTCGGCCAGGAAGCTCGAAGGTGAGCGTTCAAAAACTTTTGCTCTGTCCATTTCACTGCAAACCAAGGCCATCAGGAGTTAGTTTAGAGTTCCTGGGACTGGAAAATATCCCCCAAGTTCCGGAATATCGACCCGAAGTTTGTCAAACTCACGATGCGAGCAAGGCGGTCTCGGCTACTCTTTCAGTCTTAAGTGAAGTGGGGCTATATTTCGGCCCAGAATCTCGAAAGTGTGCGTTCAACAAATTGTGCTGTGTCCATTTCAATGCTAACCAAGGCGTCCACGAGTTAGTTTAGAGTCCCCGCGACTGGAAAATATCCCCCAAGTCCCGGGAATTGGAGCCGAAGTTGATCAAATTCATGATGCGCGTAACGTGGTCTCGGCTACTGTTTCAGTCTTAAAGTCAAGTGTGCCTATATTTCGGCCCACAAGCTAGAAAGTGAGCGTTCAAAAAGTTTGGCTGTGTCCTTTTCACTTCAAAACAAGGCCATCAGGACTTAGTTTAGCGTCCAAGGGAGTGGAAAATATCCCCCAAGTTCCGGGAACTCCATTCGAAGTTCGTCAAAATTACGATATACGTAAGGTAGTTTCGGCTACTCTTTCAGTCTTAAAGTAAAGTGGGGCTATATTTCGGTCCAGAAGCTCGAAAGTGAGCGTTCAAAAAGTTTTGCTGTGTGCATTTCACTGCAAACCAAAGCTATCAAAAGTTAGTTTAGGGTCCCCAGGACTGGAAAATATTCCCCAAGTTCCGGAAAAGCGAGCCGAAGTTGGTCAAAATCACGATGCGCGTAAGGCGATCTCGGCTACTCTTTCAGTCTTAAAGTGAAGTGGGGCTATATTTCGGCCCAAAAGCTCCAGTGTGGGCGTTCAAAAAGTTATGCTGTGCGTATTTCAGTGCAAACCAAAGCTATCAAAAGTTAGTTTAGGTTCCCCGAGACTGGAAAATATTCCCCAAGTTCCAGGAAAGCGAGCAGAAGTTGATGAAAATCACGATGCGCGTAACGCGGTCTCGGCTACTGTTTCAGTCTAAAAGTAAAGTGTGGCTATATTTCGGCCCACAAGCTCGAAAGTGAGCGTTCAAAAAGTTTTGCTGTGTCCATTTCACTGCAAAACAAGGCCATCAGGACTGAGGTTAGCGTCCAAGGGACTGGAAAATGTTCCCCAAGTTCCCGGAGATCCACCCGAAGTTTGTCAAAATCACAATGCGCCTAAGGTGGTCTCGGTTACTCTTTAAGTCTTAAAGTACAGTGGGGCTTTATTTCGGCCAGGAAGCTCGAAGGTGAGCGTTCAAAAACTTTTGCTCTGTCCATTTCACTGCAAACCAAGGCCATCAGGAGTTAGTTTAGAGTTCCTGGGACTGGAAAATATCTCCCAAGTTCCGGAATATCGACCCGAAGTTTGTCAAACTCACGATGCGAGCAAGGCGGTCTCGGCTACTCTTTCAGTCTTAAGTGAAGTGGGGCTGTATTTCGGCCCAGAATCTCGAAAGTGTGCGTTCAAAAAATTGTGCTGTGTCCATTTCAATGAACACCAAGGCCATCAGGAGTTAGTTTAGAGTCCCCGCGACTGGAAAATATCCCCCAAGTCCCGGGAATTGGAGCCGAAGTTGATCAAATTCATGATGCGCGTAACGTGGTCTCGGCTACTGTTTCAGTCTTAAAGTTAAGTGTGCCTATATTTCGGCCCACAAGCTAGAGAGTGAGCGTTCAAAAAGTTTGGATGTGTCCATTTCACTTCAAAACAAGGCAATCAGGACTTAGTTTAGCGTCCAAGGGAGTGGAAAATATCCCCCAAGTTCCGGGAACTCCATTCGAAGTTCGTCAAAATTACGATATACGTAAGGCGGTTTCGGCTACTCTTTCAGTCTTAAAGTAAAGTCGGGCTATATTTCTGTCCAGAAGCTCGAAAGTGAGCGTTCAAAAAGTTTTGCTGTGTGCATTTCACTGCAAACCAAAGCTATCAAAAGTTCGTTTAGGGTCCCCGGGACTGGAAAATATCCCCAAAGTTCCGGGAAAGCGATCCGAAGTTGATCAAAATCACGATGCGCGTAAGGCGATCTCGGCTACTCTTTCAGTCTTAAAGTGAAGTAGGGCTATATTTCGGCCCAGAAGCTCCAATGTGGGCGTTCAAAAAGTTATGCTGTGCGTATTTCAGTGCAAACCAAGGCCATCCAGACTTAGTTTAGAGTCCCCCGGACTGGAAAATATCCCAAAAGTTGCGTGAAATCGAGCTGAACTTGGTCTAACTCACGATGCGCGTGAGGCGGTCTCGGCTACTATTTCAGTCTGAAAGTGAAGTGGGATTCTTTTTTGGCGCAGAAGCTACAAAGAGAGTGTTCAAAAAGCTTTCCTTTGTCCATTTCACTGAAAACCAAGGCCATCAGGAGTTAGTTTAGATCCCGCGGAAGTGGAATATATCCCTCAAGTTCCGGGAAACCGACCCGAAGTTGGTAAAAATCACGATTTGCGCAAGACGGTCTCGGCTACTCTTTCAGTCATAAAGTAAAGTGGGGCTATATTTCGGTCCAGAAGCTCGAGAGTGAGCGTTCAAAAAAGTTTCGCTGTGTCCATTTCACTGAAAACCAAGACAATCAGGAGTTAGTTTAGAGTCCCCGCGACTGGAAAATATCCCCCAAGCTCCGGCAAATCGAGCCGAAGTTGGTCAAAATCACGGTGCGCTTAAGGCGGTGTCGGCTACTCCTTCAGTCTTAAAGTGAAGTGGGGCTCTATTTCGGCCCACAAGCTCAAAGCTCAAAAAAAATTACTGTGTCTATTTCAATGCAAACCAAGGCTATCAGGAGTTAGTTTAGAGTCCCCGGGAGTGGAATGTATTTCCCAAGTTCCGGAAAATCGAGAAGACGTTGGTCAAAATCACGATGCGCGTAAGACGGTCTCGGCTACTCTTTCAGTCTTAAAGTGAAGTGGGGCAATATTTCGGCCCAGAAGCTCAAAACTGAGCGTTCAAAAAGTTTTGCTGTATCCATTTCAATGCAAACCAAGGCCATCAGAAGTTAGTTTAGAGTCCCCGAGACTGGAGAATATCCCCCAAGTCCAGGGAAATCGAGCCGAAGTTGATCAAATTCATGATGCGCGTAACGTGGTCTCGGCTACTGTGTCAGTCCTAAAGTGAAGTAGGGCTATATTTCGGCCCACAAGCTCGAAAGTGAGCGTTTAAAAAGTTATCCTGTGTCCATTTCACTGCAAACCAAAGCCATCAGTAGTTAGTTTAGAGTCCTCGGAACTGGAAAATATCCCCCAAGTTCCGCGAAATCGAGACGAAGTTGGTCAAAATCACGATGCGCGTAAGGCGGTCTCGGCTACTTTTTCAGTCTTAAAGTGAAGTAGGGCTATATTTCGGTCCAGAAGCTCCAAAGTGACCGTTCAAAAAGTTTTGCTCTCTCAATTTAACTGAAAACCAAGGCAATCAGGAGTTAGTTTAGAGTCCCCGAGACTGAAAAATATCTCTTAAGTTCCGGAAACTCGAGCCGAAGTTGGTCAAAATCACGATGCGCCTAAGGCGGTCTCGGCTACTCTTTCAGTTTTAAAGTGAAGTGGGGCTATATTTCTCCCCAGAATTTCGAAAGTATGCCTTCAAAAAAATTGGCTGTGTCCGTTTCACTACAAACCAAGGCCATTAGGAATTACTTTAGAGTCCTTGGGACTGGAATATATCCCCGAAGTTTCGGGAAATCTAGCCGAAGTTAGTCAAAACCACGATGCGCGTAAGACGGTTTCGGCTACTCTTTCAGTCTTAAAGTGAAGTGGGGCTATATTTCGCCTCAGAAGCCTCGAAGGGGAGCGTTCAAAAAGTTTTGCTCTCTCCATTTCAATGCAAACCAAGGCAATCAGGAGTTACTTTAGAGTCCCCGGTACCGGAAAATATCCCCCATTTCACGGGAAATCCAGCCAAAGTTGGTCACAATCACGATAAGCGTAAGGCGGTCTCGGCTACTCTTTCAGTCTTGAAGTGAAGTGGGGCTACATTGCTGCGCAAGAGCTTGAAAGTGAGCGTTTAAAAAAGGTTTTGCTGTGTCGTTTTCACTGCAAACCAAAGCAATCAGGAGTTAGTTTAGAGACCCAGGGAGTGGAAAATATCCCCCAAATTCCGGGAAATTTAGCCGAAGTTGGTCAAAATCACCATGTGCGTAAGGCGGTCTCGGCTAATCTTTCAGTCTTAAAGTGAAGTGGAGCTATATTTCTGCCCAGAAGCTCGAAAGTGACCGTTCAAAAGGTCTTCCTGTGTCAATTTCACTGCAAACAAAGGCGAGCAGAAGTTAGTTTAGAGTCCCAGGGACTGGAAAATATCCTGTAAGTGCGGGAAAATGGGGACAAAGGTTGTCAAAATGAAGATACGCGTAAGGCCGTATCGGCTATTCGTTCAGTCTTAAAGTGAAGTGAGGCTCTACTTCGGCCCAGAAGGTCCAAAGTGAGCGTTCAGAAAAAATTGCTGTGTCCATTTCACTGCAAACCAAGGCAATAAGGAGATAGTTTAGAGTCCGCGAGACTTGAATATATCCCCTAAGTTCCGGGAAATCGAGCCAAAGTTTGTCAAACTGACGATGCGCGTAAGACGGACTCGGCTACTCTTTCAATCTTAAAGTAGAGTGGGGCTATATTTCGGCCCAGAAGCTCGAAGGTGAGCGTTCAAAATGTTTTCCTCTGTCCATTTCAATACAACCCAAGGCGATCAGGGGTTAGTTTAGAGTGCTCGGGACTGGAAAATACCCCCCAAGTTCCTAGAAATCGATCCGAAGTTGGTCAAAATCACGATGCGCGTAAGACGGTCTCGCCTACTGTTTCAGTCTTAAAGTGAAGTGGGGCTATATTTGGGCCCAGAAGCTCGAAGGTGAGCGTTCAAAATGTTTTCCTCTGTCCATTTCAATACAAACCAAGGCGATCAGGGGTTAGTTTGGAGTGCTCGGGACTGGAAAATACCCCGCAAGTTCCTAGAAATCGATCCGAAGTTGGTCAAAATCACGATGCGCGTAAGGCGGTCTCGGCTACTCTTTCAGTCTTAAAGTGAAGTGGGGCTATATTTGGGCCCAGAAGCTCGAAGGTGAGCGTTCAAAATGTTTTCCTATGTCCATTTCAATGCAAACCAAGGCAATCAGGAGTTAGTTTAGAGTCCCTGGGACTAAAAAAATATCCCCCAAGTTGCGGGAAATCGAGCCGAAGTTGGTCAAAATCACGAATCGCGTAAGGCGCTCTCGCTTACTCTTTCAGTCTTTAAGAGAAGTGGGGCTATATTTGGGCCAAGAAGCTCGAAAGTGAACGTTTAAAAAGTTTTGCTGTGTCCATTTCAATGCGAACCAAGGCCATCAGGAGTTACTTTAGAGTCCGCAGGACTAAAAAATATTCCCCAAGTTCCGGGAAACCGAGCCGAAGTTGGTCAAAATCACAATTCGCGAAACGCGGGTCGGCTATTGTTGCAGTCTTAAAGTGAAGTGGGGCTATATTTCAGCCCAGAAGCTCGAAAGTGACCGTTTAAAAAGTTACGCTTCGTGCATTTAACTGCAAAAAAAGGCCATCAGGAGTTATTTTAATGTCCCCCGGACTGGAAAATATCCCCCAAGTTCCCGGAAATCGAGCTGAACTTGGTCAAAATCACGATGTCTTTAAGGCGGTCTCGGCTATTCTTTCAGTCTTCAAGTGAAGTGGGGCTATATTTTGGCCCAGAAGCTCGAAGATGAGCGTTCAAAAAGTTTTGCTGTGTCCATTTCATTGCAAACCAAGGCCATCAGGAATTAGTTTAGAGTCCACAGAACTGGAAAATATTCCCTAGGTTCCGGCCAATCGAGCCGAAGTTGGTCAAAATCACGATGCGCGTCAGGCGGACTCGGCTCATCTTTCACTCCTCAAGTGAAGTGGGGCTATATTTCGGCCCAGAAGCTCGAAACTCTGCTTTCAAAAACTTTTGCTGTTTCAATTTCACTGCAAAACAAGGTCATCAGGACTTAGTTTATAGTCCCCGGGACTAGAAAATATCCCCCAAGTTCCGGGAAATCAAGCCGAAGATTGTCAAAATCACGATGCGCGTAAAGCAGTCTCGGCAACTCTTTAAGTCTTAAATTGAAGTGGGGTTATATTTCGGCCCAGAAGGTCCAAAGTGAGCGTTCAAAAAGTTTTGCTGTGTCCATTTCACTGCAAAGCAAGGCCATCAGGAGTTAGTTTAGAGTCCCCGGGACTGGAAAATATCCCCCAAGTTCCGGAAAATCAAGCCAAAGTTGGTCAAAATCACGATGCGCGTAAGGCGGTCTCGGCTACTCTTTCAGTCTTAAAGTGAAGTGGGGCTAAACTTTTGGGCCCAGAAGCTGGAAAGTCAGCGTTCAAAAAGTTTTGCTGTATCCATTTCACTCCAAACTAGGACAAGCAGGAGTTAGTTTAGAGTCCCCGGGACTGGAAAATATCCCCCAAGTTTCCGAAAATCGAGCTTAAGTTAGTCTAAATTACGATGCGCGTAAGGCGGCCTCGGCTACTCTTTCAATCTTCAAATGAAGTGGGGCTAAACTTTTGGGCCCAGAAGCTGGAAAGTCAGCGTTCAAAAAGTTTTGCTGTTTCCATTTCACTCCAAACCAAGACAAGCAGGAGTTAGTTTAGAGTCCCCGGGACTAGAAAATATCCCCCAAGTTCCGGGAAATCAACCCGAAGTTTGTCCAAAATCACCATGCGCGTAAGGCGGTCTCGGCTACCCTTTTAGTGTTAAAGTAAAGTGGGGCTATATTTTGGCCCAGAAGCTCGAAATTGAGCGTTCAAAAACTTTTGCTGTGTCCATTTTACTGCAAACCATGGCCATCAGGTATTAGTTTAGAGTCCTCAGAACTGGAATATATCCCCTAAGTTCCGGCAAATCGAGCCGAAGTTGCTCAAAATCAGGATGCGCGTAAGTCTGTCTCGGCTACTCTTTCAGTCTTCAAGTGAAGTGGGGCACTATTTCGGTCCAGAACCTCGAAAGTGCGCGTTCAAAAACTTGTGCTGTGTAAATTTCACTGCAAACCATGGCCATCAGGAGTTAGTTTAGAGTCCTCGGGACTGGAAAATATTTCCCAAGTTTCGGTAAATCGAGCAGAAAATGATCAAAATCACGATGCGCGTAACGCGGTCTCGGCTACCCTTTCAGTCTTGAGGTGAAATGTGGCTGTATTTCGGCCCACAAGCTCGAAAGTGAGCGTTCAAAAAGTTTTCCTGTGTCCATTTCACTGCAAACCAAGGCCATCAGGCGTTAGTTTAGAGTACGCGGAAGTAGAAAATATCCCCCCAGTTCTGGGAAATCGAGCCCAAGTTGGTCAAAATCACGATGCGCGCAGGGCGGTTTCGGCTACTCTTTCAGTCTTAAAGTGAAGTTGCGCTATATTTCGGCCCAGAGACTCGAAAGTGCGCATTCGAAAAGTTTTGCTGTGTTTATTTCACTGCAAAGCAAGGCCATCAGGAGTTAGTTTAGAGCTCTTGGGACTAGAAAATATTTCCCAAGTTCCGCCAGATCGAGCCGAAGTTGGTCAAAGTCACGATGCGCGTAAGGCGCTCTCGGTTAGTCTTTCAGTCTTAAAGTGAAGTTGGGCTATAGTTCGGCCAAGAAGCTCGAAAGTGCGCGTTCAAAAAGTTTTGCTCTGTCCCTTTCACTGGAAACCAAGGCCGTCAGGAGTTAGTTTAGAGTCCCCGGGACTGGAAAATATTCTCCAAGTTCCAGGAAATCGCGCCGAAGTTGATCAAAATCACCATGCGCGTAACGGGCTCTCGGCTATTCTTTCAGTCTTAAATTTAAGTAGGGCTATATTTCGGCCCTGAAGCTCGAAGGTGAGCGTTCAGAATGTTTTGCTGTGTTCATTAAATTGGAAACCAAGGTCATCGGGAGTTAGTTTAGCGTCCCCGGGACTTTAAATTATTCGGCAACTTCCGGGAAATCGAGCAAAAGTGGCCCAAAATCACGATGCGCGTAAGGCGGTCTCGGCTACTCTTTCAGTCTTAAAATTAAGGGGGGCTATATTTCCACCTAGAAGCTCGAGACCGGGCGTGCGCTAATTTTACCTGTGTCCATTTCACTGACATCTTAGGCGATCAGGTGTTAGTTTAGAGTCCTTGGGACTGGAAAATATTTCCCAAATTCTGGCAGATCGAGCCAAAGTTGCTCAAAATCACGATGCGCGTAAGGCGGTCTCGGCTACTCTTTCAGTCTTAAAATGAAGTGGAGCTATATTTCGGCCGAGAAGCTCGACCCCGAGCGTGCGCTCCTTTTGCCTGTGTACATATCACTGAAAACTAAGTTCATCATGAGTTAGCATAGAGTCCTCGGGACTGGAAAATATTCCCCGAATTCCGGCAAATCGAGCCAAAGATGCTCAAAATCAAGATGCGAGTAAGGCGGTCTCGGCTACTCTTTCACTCTGAAAATGAAGTGGGGCCATATTTCGGTTCTACAAGCTTGACACCGAGCGTGCGCTCCTTTTGCCTGTGTCCTTTTCACTAAGAACTAAGTCCATCAGGAGATAGTTTAGAGTCCTCGAGACTGGAAACTATCCTCCAAGTTTCGGCAAATTGAGCCATAGTTTCTTAAAATTATGATAAGCGTACGGCAGTTTCGTTTACTCTTTCAGTCTTAAAATGAAGTGGGGCTTTATTTCGACCTAGAAGCTCGACAGGGAGCGTGCGCTCCTGTTACCTGTGACCATTTTACTGAAAACTAAGGTTATCAGGAGTTAGCTTAGAGTCCCCGCGGCTGGAAAATATCCCCCAAGTTTTGACAGATCGAGCCATAGTGGCTAAAAATTTCGATGCGCTTAAGGCGGTTTCGTCTACCCTTTCAGTCTTAAAATAAAGTGGGGCTACATTTCGGCCTACAACCTGGAAACCTAGCGTGCGTTCCTTTTACCTGTGTCCATTTCACTGCAAACCAAAGCAATCAGGAGTTAGTTTAGAGCTTCCGGGACTGGAAAATATCCCCCAAACCCCGAGAAATCAAGCCGAAGTTGGACAAATTTACCATGCGCGTAAGGCGGTCTCGGCTACTCTTTCAGTCTTCAAGTGAAGTGGGGCTATATTTCGTCCCAGAAGCTCGAAAGTGAACGTTCAAAAAGTTTGGCTGTGTCCATTTCACTGAAAACCAAGGCCATCAGGAATTAGTTTAGAGTGCCCGGGACTGGGAATTATTTCCCAAGTTCCGACAAATCGAGCCGAAGTAACCCAAAATCACGATGCGCGTAAGGCAATCTCAGCTACTCTTTCAGTCTTAAAGTGAAGTAGGGCTATGCTTCGGCCCAGAAGCTCGAAAGTGAGCGTTCAAAAAGTTATCCTGTGTCCATTTCACTGCAAACCAAAGCCATCAGGAGTTAGTTTAGAGTCCCCGGAACTGAAAATGTCCCCCAAGTTCCGCGAAATCGAGACGAAGTTGGTCAAAATCACCATGCGCGTAAGGCGGTCTCGGCTACTCTTTCAGTCTTAAAGTGAAGTAGGGCTATATTTCGGTCCAGAAGCTCCAAAGTGAGCATTCAAAAAGTTTTGCTCTCTCAATTTAACTGAAAACCAAGGCCATCAGCAGTTAGTTTAGAGTCCCCGAGACTGAAAAATATCCCTTAAGTTCCGGAAACTCGAGCCAAAGTTGCTCAAAATCACGATGCGCCTAAGGCGGTCTCGGCTACTCTTTCAGTTTTAAAGTGAAGTGGGGCTATATTTCTCCCCAGAATTTCGAAAGTATGCCTTCAAAAAAATTGGCTGTGTCCTTTTCACTACAAACCAAGGCCATCAGGAATTACTTTAGAGTCCTTGGGACTCGAATATATCCCCGAAGTTTCGGGAAATCTAGCCGAGGTTGGTCAAAACCACGATGCGCGTAAGACGGTCTCGGCTACTCTTTCAGTCTTAAAGTGAAGTGGGGCTATATTTCGGCCTAGAAACTCGACACCAAGCGAGCGCTCCTTTTATCTGTGTCCATTTTAGTAAAAATTAAGGCCATCAGAAGTTAGTTTAGAGTCCCCGGGACTGTAAAATATCAACCAAAATCCGGCAAATCAACCAAAGTTGCTGAAAAGCACGATGTGCGTGAGAGTTTATGGTACTCTTACCGTTTTAAATTAAAGTGGGGCTATATTTCGGCCTAGAAGTTCCACACCTAGCGTCCGCTTCGTTTACCTCTGTCCTTTTCACTTAATAATACGGCAATCAGAAGTTAGTTTAGAGTCCCCGGGACTGAAAAATATCCCCCTAGTCCCCGCAAATCCAGCCAAAGATGCTCAAAAATCACCATTCGCGTAAGGCGGTCTCGGCTACTCTTTTAGTCTTAAAATGAAGTGGGGCTATATTTCGGCCTAGAAGCTCGACACCTAGCTTGCGCTTCTTTAACCTGTGTCCATTTCAGCAAAAAGTAAAGACATCGGGGTTTAGTTTAGAGATTCCGGCACTGGAAAATATCTCCCAATTTCCGCAAAAATCGAGCCGAAGTTGATCAAAATCACGAAGCACGTACGGTGGTCTCGGCTACTCTTTCAGTCTTGAAGTGAAGTGGGGCTACATTGCTGCCAGAGAGCTTGAAAGTGAGCGTTTAAAAAGTTTTGCTTTGTCTATTTCACTGCAAACGAAGACCATCAGGAGTTAATTTAGAGTTTCCGGGAGTAGAAAATGTCCCCCAACTTCCTGGCAATCGAACCGAGGCTGGTTAAAATCACCATGCCCGTGAGGCGGTCTCGGCTACTCTTTCAGTCTTAAAGTGAAGTGGGGCAATATTTCGGCCCAGAAGCTCTAAAGTGAGTGTTTAAAAAAGGTTTTGCTGTGTCGTTTTCACTGCAAACCAAAGCAATCAGGAGTTAGTTTAGAGACCCAGGGAGTGGAAAATATCCCCCAAATTCCGGGAAATTTAGCCGAAGTTGGTCAAAATCACCATGTGCGTAAGGCGGTCTCGGCTAATCTTTCAGTCTTAAAGTGAAGTGGGGCTATATTTCTGCCCAGAAGCTCGAAAGTGACCGTTCAAAAGGTCTTCCTGTGTCAATTTCACTGCAAACAAAGGCGAGCAGAAGTTAGTTTAGAGTCCCAGGGACTGGAAAATATCCTGTAAGTGCGGGAAAATGGGGACAAAGGTTGTCAAAATGAAGATACGCGTAAGGCCGTATCGGCTATTCGTTCAGTCTTAAAGTGAAGTGAGGCTCTACTTCAGCCCAGAAGGTCCAAAGTGAGCGTTCAGAAAAAATTGCTGTGTCCATTTCACTGCAAACCAAGGCAATAAGGAGATAGTTTAGAGTCCGCGAGACTTGAATATATCCCCTAAGTTCCGGGAAATCGAGCCAAAGTTTGTCAAACTGACGATGCGCGTAAGACGGACTCGGCTACTCTTTCAATCTTAAAGTAGAGTGGGGCTATATTTCGGCCCAGAAGCTCGAAGGTGAGCGTTCAAAATGTTTTCCTCTGTCCATTTCAATACAACCCAAGGCGATCAGGGGTTAGTTTAGAGTGCTCGGGACTGGAAAATACCCCCCAAGTTCCTAGAAATCGATCCGAAGTTGGTCAAAATCACGATGCGCGTAAGGCGGTCTCGCCTACTGTTTCAGTCTTAAAGTGAAGTGGGGCTATATTTGGGCCCAGAAGCTCGAAGGTGAGCGTTCAAAATGTTTTCCTCTGTCCATTTCAATACAAACCAAGGCGATCAGGGGTTAGTTTAGAGTGCTCGGGACTGGAAAATACCCCCCAAGTTCCTAGAAATCGATCCGAAGTTGGTCAAAATCACGATGCGCGTAAGGCGGTCTCGGCTACTCTTTCAGTCTTAAAGTGAAGTGGGGCTATATTTGGGCCCAGAAGCTCGAAGGTGAGCGTTCAAAATGTTTTCCTATGTCCATTTCAATGCAAACCAAGGCAATCAGGAGTTAGTTTAGAGTCCCTGGGACTAAAAAAATATCCCCCAAGTTGCGGGAAATCGAGCCGAAGTTGGTCAAAATCACGAATCGCGTAAGGCGCTCTCGCTTACTCTTTCAGTCTTTAAGAGAAGTGGGGCTATATTTGGGCCAAGAAGCTCGAAAGTGAACGTTTAAAAAGTTTTGCTGTGTCCATTTCAATGCGAACCAAGGCCATCAGGAGTTACTTTAGAGTCCGCGGGACTAAAAATATTCCCCAAGTTCCGGGAAACCGAGCCGAAGTTGGTCAAAATCCCCATGCGCGTAAGGCGGGCTCGGCTACTCTTTTAGTGTTAAAGTAAAGTGGGGCTATATCTCGTCCCAGAAGCTCGAAAATGAGCGTTCACAAAGCCTTGCTGTGTCCAGTTTACTGCAGACCAAGGACGTCGGGGGTCAGTTTAGAGTCCCCGGGAATGGAAAATATCCCCCAAGTTCCGGGAAATTTAGCCGAAGTAGGTCAAAATCACGACGCGCCTAAGGCGGTCTCGGCTACTCTTTCAGTTTTAAAGTGAAGTGGGGCTATATTCTCCCCAGAATTTCGAAAGTATGCCTTCAAAAAAATTGGCTGTGTCCGTTTCACTACAAACCAAGGCCGTCAGGAATTACTTTAGAGTCCTTGGGACTGGAATATATCCCCGAAGTTTCGGGAAATCTAGCCGAAGTTGGTCAAAACCACGATGCGCGTAAGACGGTCTCGGCTACTCTTTCAGTCTTAGAGTGAAGTGGGGCTATATTTCGGCTCAGAAGCTCGAAGGGGAGCGTTCAAAAAGTTTTGCTCTCTCCATTTCAATGCAAACCAAGGCAATCAGGAGTTACTTTAGAGTCCCCGGTACCGGAAAATATCCCCCATTTCCCGGGAAATCCAGCCAAAGTTGGTCACAATCACGATAAGCGTAAGGCGGTCTTGACTACTCTTTCATTCTTAAAGTGAACTGGGGCAATATTTCCGCCCAGAAGCTTGAAAGTAAGCGTTCAGAACGTTTTCCTGTGTTCATCTCACTCCAAAGCAAGGCTATCAGGAGTTACTTTAGAGTCCGTGGGACTGTAAAATATCCCCCAAGTTCCAGGAAATCGAGCCGAAGTTGGTCAAAATTACGATGCGCGTAAGCCAGTCTCGGCTACTCTTTCCATCTTAAAGTAAAGTGGAGCTATATTTCGGCCCAGAAGCTCGAAAGTGAGCGTTCAAAAAGTTTTGCTGTGTCCATTTTACTGCAGTCCAAGGACGTCGTGGGCCAGTTTAGAGTCTCCCGGAATGGAAAATATCCCCCAAGTTCCGGGAAATTTAGCCAAAGTTGGTCAAAATCACGACGCGCGTACGGCGGTCTCGGCTACTCTTTCAGTCTTAAAGTGAAGTGGGGCAATATTTCGGCCCAGAAGCTCGAAACTGAGTGTTTAAAAAGTTTTCCTGTCTCAATTTCCCTGCAAACCAAGGCCATCAGGAGTTACTTTAGAGACCCAGGGAGTGGAAAATATTCCCCAAATTCCGGGAAATTTAGCCGAAGTTTGTCAAAATCACCAGGGCGTAAGGCGGTCTTGGCTAATCTTTCAGTCTTAAAGTGAAGTGGGGCTATATTTCGCCCCAGAAGCTCGAAAGTGAGCGTTCAAAAAGTTTTCCTGTGTCAATTTCACTTCGAACCAAAGCCATCAAGAGTTAGTTTAGAGTGCCAGGGACTGGAAAATATCCCGTAAGTACGGAAAAATCGAGACAAAGTTTGGCAAAATAAATAATCGCGTAGGGCCGTCTCGGCTACTCTTTTAGTGTTAAAATAAAGTGGGGCTCTATTTCGGCCCACAAGCTCCAAAGTAAGGGTTCAAAAAAATTTGCTGTGGCCATTTCACTGGAAACCAAGGCAATCAGGAGTTAGTTTAGTGGTCCCGGGACTGCAATATATCCCCCAGGTTCCGGGAAATCGAGCCGAAGTTAGTCAAAATCACGATTTCCGTAAGACAGACTCGGCTACTCTTACTCTTAAAAAGAAGTGGGCCTATATTTCAGCCCAGAAGCTCGAAGGTGAGTCTTCACAACGTTTTGCTCTGTCAGTTTCAATGCAAAGCAAGGCGATCAGGAGTTAGCTTAGAGTCCCCGGGACTGGAAAATATCCCCCAAGTTCCGGGATATCGATCCGAAGTTGGTCAAAATCACGATGCGCGAAACGCGATCTCGGCTATTGTTTCAGTCTTAAAGTGAAGTGGGGCTATATTTCGGCCCAGAAGCTCGAAAGTGACCGTTTAAAAAGTTAGGCTTTGTGCATTTAACTGCAAACAAAGGCCATCAGGAGTCAGTTTAAAGTCCCGCGCACTGGAAAATATCCGCCAAGTTCCGGGAAATCGAGCTGAAGTTGGTCAAAATCACGATGCCTGTAAGGCGGTCTCCGCTACTCTTTCAGTCTTAAAGTGAAGTGGGGCTATATTTCGGCCCAGAAGCTGCAAAGTGATCGTTAAAAAAGTTATGCTCTGTGCATTTCACTACAAACCAAGGCCATCAGGAGTTAGTTTAGAGTCCCCCGGACTGCAAAATATCCCCCAAGTTCCGGGAAATCGAGCTGAACTTGGTCAAAATCACGATGCGCGTAAGGCGGTCTCGGCTACTATTTCAGGGTTAAAGTCAAGTGGGCTTCTATTTAAGCCCACAAGCTAGAAGGTGAGTGTTAAGAAAGTTCTGCTCTGTCCATTTCTCCGAAAACCAAGGCCATAAGGAGTTAATTTAGAGCTCGCGGGACTCGAATATATCCGCCAAGCTCCGGGAAATCGACCCGAAGTTGGTCAAAATCACGATTCGCGCAAGACGGTTTCGGCTACTCTTTCAGTCTTAAAGTAAAGTGGGCTATATTTCGGGCCAGAAGCTCGAAAGTGAGCGTTCAAAAAGTTTCGCTGTGTCCATTTCAATGCAAACCAAGACGATCAGGAGTTAGTTTCGAGTCTCCGGGACTGCAAAATATCCCTCTAATTCCGGGAAATCGAGCCGAAGTTGGTCAAAATCATAATGCGCGCAAGGCGGTCTCAGCTATTCTTTCAGTCTTAAAGTGAAGTTGGGCTATATTTTAGGCCAGAAGCTCGAAGATAAGCGTTCAAAAAGTTTTGCTGTGTCCATTTCACTGCAAACCAAGGCCATCAGGAATAAGTGTAGAATCCACAGAACTGGAAAATATTCCCTAATTTCCGGCAAATCGAGCCGAAGTTGGTCAAAATCACGATGCGCGTAAGGCCGACTCGGCTCATCTTTCACTCTTCGAGTGAAGTGGGGCTATATTTCGGCCTAGAAGCTCGAAACTTTGCTTTCAAAAAGTTTGGCTGTTTCAATTTCACTGCAAAACAAGGCCATCCGGACTTAGTTTAGAATCCCCGGGACTAGAAAATATCCCCCAAGTCCCGCGAAATCAAGCCGATGATGGTCAAAATCACGATGCGCGTAAGGCGGTCTCGGCGACTCTTTCAGTCTTAAAGTGAAGTGCGGCTATGTTTCGGCCCAGAAGTTCGAAAGTGAGGGTTTAAAAAGGTTTTGCTGTGTTAATTTCACTGCAAACCAAAGCCATCAGGAGTTAGTTTAGAGACCCAGGGAGTGGAAAATATCCCCCAAATTCCGGGAAATTTAGCCGAAGTTGGTCAAAATCACCATGTGCGTAAGGCGGTCTCGGCTACTCTTTCAGTCTTGAAGTGAAGTGGGGCTACATTGCTGCCCAAGAGCTTGAAAGTGAGCGTTTAAAAAGTTTTGCTCTGTCTATTTCACTGCAAACGAAGGCCATCAGGAGTTAATTTAGAGTTTCCGGGAGTAGAAAATATCCCCCAACTTCCTGGCAATCGAGCCGAGGCTGGTTAAAATCACCATGCCCGTAAGGCGGTCTCGGCTACTCTTTCAGTCTTAAAGTGAGGTGGGGCAATATTTCGGCCCAGAAGCTCTAAAGTGAGTGTTTAAAAAGGTTTTGCTGTGTTAATTTCACTGCAAACCAAAGCCATCAGGAGTTAGTTTAGAGACCCAGGGAGTGGAAAATATCCCCCAAATTCCGGGAAATTTAGCCGAAGTTGGTCAAAATCACCATGTGCGTAAGGCGGTCTCGGCTAATCTTTCAGTCTTAAAGTGAAGTGGGGCTATATTTCTGCCCAGAAGCTCGAAAGTGACCGTTCAAAAGGTCTTCCTGTGTCAATTTCACTGCAAACAAAGGCGAGCAGAAGTTAGTTTAGAGTCCCAGGGACTGGAAAATATCCTGTAAGTGCGGGAAAATGGGGACAAAGGTTGTCAAAATGAAGATACGCGTAAGGCCGTATCGGCTATTCGTTCAGTCTTAAAGTGAAGTGAGGCTTGAAAAAGTTTTGCCGTTTCCATTTTACTGCAAACCAAGGCAATCAGGAGTTAGTTTAAAGTTCCCGGGTCTGGAAAATATCCCCCAAGTTCCGGGAAATCGAGGCGTAGTTTGTCAAAATCACGATTCGCATAAGGCGGTCTCGGCTACTGTTTCAGTCTTAAAGTGAAGTGTGGCTATATTTTGGCCCAGAAGCTCGCACAAGAGCGTTAAAAAAGTTTTCCTGTGTCCATTTCACTGCAAAGCAAGGCCATCGGGAGTTAGTTTAGAGTCTCCGGGACTGGAAAATATCCCCCAAGTTTCCGAAAATCGAGCTTAAGTTAGTCAAAATTACGATGCGCGTAAGGCGGCCTCGGCTACTCTTTCAATCTTAAAATGAAGTGGGGCTAAACTTTTGGGCCCAGAAGCTGGAAAGTCAGCGTTCAAAAAGTTTTGCTGTTTCCATTTCACTCCAAACCAAGACAAGCAGGAGTTAGTTTAGAGTCCCCGGGACTAGAAAATATCCCCCAAGTTCCGGGAAATCAACCCGAAGTTTGTCAAAATCACCATGCGCGTAAGGCGGTCTCGGCTACCCTTTTAGTGTTAAAGTAAAGTGGGGCTATATTTTGGCCCAGAAGCTCGAAATTGAGCGTTCAAAAACTTTTGCTGCGTCCATTTTACTGCAAACCAAGGCCATCAGGAATTAGCTTAGAGTCCTCAGCACTGGAATATATCCCCTAAGTTCCGGCAAATCGAGCCGAAGTTGCTCAAAATCAGGATGCGCGTAAGTCTGTCTCGGCTACTCTTTCAGTCTTCAAGTGAAGTGGGGCTCTATTTCGGTCCAGAACCTCGAAACTGTGCGTTCAAAAACTTGTGCTGTGTAAATTTCACTGCAAACCATGGCCATCAGGAGTTAGTTTAGAGTCCCCGGGACTGGAAAATATTCCCCAAGTTTCGGTAAATCGAGCAGAAAATGATCAAAATCACGATGCGCATAACGCGGTCTCGGCTACCCTTTCAGTCTTGAAGTGAAATGTGGCTGTACTTCGGCCCACAAGCTCGAAAGTGAGCGTTCAGAAAGTTTTGCTGTGTCTATTTCACTGCAAACCAAGGCCATCAGGCGTTAGTTTAGAGTATGCGGAAGTAGAAAATATCCCCCCAGTTCCGGGAAATCGAGCCCAAGTTGGTCAAAATCACGATGCGCGCAGGGCGGTTTCGGCTACTCTTTCAGTCTTAAAGTGAAGTTGCGCTATATTTCGGCCCAGAGACTCGAAAGTGCGCATTCGAAAAGTTTTGCTGTGTTTATTTCACTGCAAAGCAAGGCCATCAGGAGTTAGTTTAGAGCTCTTGGGACTAGAAAATATTTCCCAAGTTCCGCCAGATCGAGCCGAAGTTGGTCAAAGTCACGATGCGCGTAAGGCGCTCTCGGTTAGTCTTTCAGTCTTAAAGTGAAGTTGGGCTATAGTTCGGCCAAGAAGCTCGAAAGTGCGCGTTCAAAAAGTTTTGCTCTGTCCCTTTCACTGGAAACCAAGGCCGTCAGGAGTTAGTTTAGAGTCCCCGGGACTGGAAAATATTCTCCAAGTTCCAGGAAATCGCGCCGAAGTTGATCAAAATCACCATGCGCGTAACGGGCTCTCGGCTATTCTTTCAGTCTTAAATTTAAGTAGGGCTATATTTCGGCCCTGAAGCTCGAAGGTGAGCGTTCAGAATGTTTTGCTGTGTTCATTAAATTGGAAACCAAGGTCATCGGGAGTTAGTTTAGCGTCCCCGGGACTTTAAATTATTCGGCAACTTCCGGGAAATCGAGCAAAAGTGGCCCAAAATCACGATGCGCGTAAGGCGGTCTCGGCTACTCTTTCAGTCTTAAAATTAAGGGGGGCTATATTTCCACCTAGAAGCTCGAGACCGGGCGTGCGCTAATTTTACCTGTGTCCATTTCACTGACATCTTAGGCGATCAGGTGTTAGTTTAGAGTCCTTGGGACTGGAAAATATTTCCCAAATTCTGGCAGATCGAGCCAAAGTTGCTCAAAATCACGATGCGCGTAAGGCGGTCTCGGCTACTCTTTCAGTCTTAAAATGAAGTGGAGCTATATTTCGGCCGAGAAGCTCGACCCCGAGCGTGCGCTCCTTTTGCCTGTGTACATATCACTGAAAACTAAGTTCATCATGAGTTAGCATAGAGTCCTCGGGACTGGAAAATATTCCCCGAATTCCGACAAATCGAGCCAAAGATGCTCAAAATCAAGATGCGAGTAAGGCGGTCTCGGCTACTCTTTCACTCTGAAAATGAAGTGGGGCCATATTTCGGTTCTACAAGCTTGACACCGAGCGTGCGCTCCTTTTGCCTGTGTCCTTTTCACTAAGAACTAAGTCCATCAGGAGATAGTTTAGAGTCCTCGAGACTGGAAACTATCCTCCAAGTTTCGGCAAATTGAGCCATAGTTTCTTAAAAAAAGTTTGGCTGTGTCCATTTCACTGAAAACCAAGGCCATCAGGAATTAGTTTAGAGTGCCCGGGACTGGGAATTATTTCCCAAGTTCCGGCAAATCGAGCCGAAGTAACCCAAAATCACGATGCGCGTAAGGCAATCTCAGCTACTCTTTCAGTCTTAAAGTGAAGTAGGGCTATGCTTCGGCCCAGAAGCTCGAAAGTGAGCGTTCAAAAAGTTATCCTGTGTCCATTTCACTGCAAACCAAAGCCATCAGGAGTTAGTTTAGAGTCCCCGGAACTGGAAAATATCCCCCAAGTTCCGCGAAATCGAGACGAAGTTGGTCAAAATCACGATGCGCGTAAGGCGGTCTCGGCTACTCTTTCAGTCTTAAAGTGAAATAGGCCTATATTTCGGTCCAGAAGCTCGAAAGTGAGCGTTCAAAAAGTTTTGCTCTCTGAATTTAACTGAAAACCAAGCCCATCAGCAGTTAGTTTAGAGTCCCCGGGACTGAAAAATATCCCTTAAGTTTCGGAAACTCGAGCCGAAGTTGGTCAAAATCACGATGCGCCTAAGGCGGTCTCGGCTACTCTTTCAGTTTTAAAGTGAAGTGGGGCTATATTTCTCCCCAGAATTTCGAAAGTATGCCTTCAAAAAAATTGGCTGTGTCCATTTCACTGCAAACCAAGGCCGTCAGGAATTACTTTAGAGTCCTTGGGACTGGAATATATCCCCGAAGTTTCGGGAAATCTAGCCGAGGTTGGTCAAAACCACGATGCGCGTAAGACGGTCTCGGCTACTCTTTCAGTCTTAAAGTGAAGTGGGGCTATATTTCGGCTCAGAAGCTCGAAGGGGAGCGTTCAAAAAGTTTTGCTCTCTCCATTTCAATGCAAACCAAGGCAATCAGGAGTTACTTTAGAGTCCCCGGTACCGGAAAATATTCCCCATTTCCCGGGAAATGCAGGCAAAGTTGATCACAATCACGATAAGCGTAAGGCGGTCTCGGCTACTCTTTCATTCTTAAAGTGAACTGGGGCAATATTTCCGGCCACAAGCTTGAAAGTGAGCGTTCAGAAAGTTTTCCTGTGTCCATTTCACTCCAAAGCAAGGCCATCAGGAGTTACTTGAGAGTCCGCGGGGCTGTAAAATATCCCCCAAGTTCCGGGAAGTTGGTCAAAGTCACGATGCGCGTACGGCGGTCTCGGCTACTCTTTCAGTCTTAAAGTGAAGTGGGGCTATATTTCGCCCCAGAAGCTCGAAAGTGAGCGTTCAAAAAGTTTTCCTGTGTCAATTTCGCTTCGAACCAAAGCCATCAAGAGTTACTTTAGAGTGCCAGGGAGTGGAAAATATCCCGTAAGTACCGAAAAATCGAGACAAAGTTTGGCAAAATAAATAAGCGCGTAAGACCGTCTCGGCTACTCTTTTACTGTGAAAATAAAGTGGGGCTCTATTTCGGCCCAGAAGCTCCAAATTAAGGGTTCAAAAAAATTTGCTGTGTCCATTTCACTGGAAACCAAGGCAATCAGGACTGGAATATATCCCCCAGGTTCCGGGAAATCGAGCCGAAGTTAGTCAAAATCACGATTTGCATAAGACAGACTCGGTTACTCTTACTCTTAAAAAGAAGTGGGCCTATATTTCGGCCCAGAAGCTCGAAGGTGAGTCTTCACAACGTTTTGCTCTGTCAGTTTCAATGCAAAGCAAGGCAATCAGGAGTTAGTTTAGAGTCCCCGGGACTGGAAAATATCCCCCAAGTTCCGGGATATCGATCCGAAGTTGGTCAAAATCACGATGCGCGAAACGCGATCTCGGCTATTGTTTCAGTCTTAAAGTGAAGTGGGGCTATATTTCGGCCCAGAAGCTCGAAAGTGACCGTTTAAAAAGTTACGCTTCGTGCATTTATCTGCAAACAAAGGCCATCAGGAGTTAGTTTAAAGTCCCGCGCACTGGAAAATATCCGCCAAGTTCCGGGAAATCGAGCTGAAGTTGGTCAAAATCACGATGCCTGTAAGGCGGTCTCCGCTACTCTTTCAGTCTTAAAGTGAAGTGGGGCTATATTTCGGCCCAGAAGCTGCAAAGTGATCGTTAAAAAAGTTATGCTCTGTGCATTTCACTGCAAACCAAGGCCATCAGGAGTTAGTTTAGAGCCTGTGGGACTGGAAAATATCCCCCAAATTCCGGGAAATCGAGCCGAAGTTTGTCAAAATCACGATGCGCGCAAGGCGGTCTCAGCTATTCTTTCAGTCTTAAAGGGAAGTTGGGCTATATTTTAGGCCAGAAGCTCGAAGATGAGCGTTGAAAAAGTTTTGCTCTTTCCATTTCACTACAAACCAAGGCCATCAGGAATCAGTTTAGAGTCCACAGAACTGGAAAATATGCCCTAATTTCCGGTATATCGAGCCGAAGTTGGTCAAAATCACGATGCGCGTAAGGCCGACTCGGCTCATCTTTCACTCTTCAAGTGAAGTGGGGCTATATTTCGGCCTAGAAGCTCGAAAGTGAGCGTTCAACAAGTTTGGCTGTTTCAATTTCACTGCAAAACAAGGCCATCCGGACTTAGTTTAGAATCCCCGGGACTAGAAAATATCCCCCAAGTCCCGCGAAATCAAGCCCAAGATGGTCAAAATCACGATGCGCGTAAGGCGGTCTCGGCTACTCTTTAAGTCTTAAAGTGAAGTGGGGCTATGTTTCGACCCAGAAGCTCGAAAGCAAGCGTTCAAAAAGTTTTCCTGTGTCCATTTCACTGCAAACCCAGGCCATCAGGAGTTAGTTTAGAGTCCCCGCGACTGGAATATATCCCCCAAATTCCGGGAAATCGAGCCAAATTTGGTCAAAATCACCATGCGCGTAAGCCGGTCTCGGCTACTCTATCAGTCTTAAAGTAAAGTTGGGCTATATTTTGTTCCAGAAACTCACAAGTGAGCGTTTAAAAAGTTCTGCTAAGTCCACTTCACTGCAAACCACGACAATGAGGAGTTAGTTTAGAAATCCCGGGACTGGAAAATATCCTCGAAGTTGCGGGAAATCGAGCCGAAGTTGGTGAAAATCACGATGCGCGGAAGGCGTTCTTTGCTACTCTTTCCGTCTTAAAGTGAAGTGGGGCTATATTTCGGCCTAGAAGCTCGACACCGAGCGAGCGCTCCTTTTATCTGTGTCCATTTTAGTAAAAATTAAGGCCATCAGAAGTTAGTTTAGAGTCCCCGGGACTGTAAAATATCAACCAAAATCCGGCAAATCAACCAAAGTTGCTGAAAAGCACGATGTGCGTAAGAGTTTATGGTACTCTTACCGTTTTAAATTAAAGTGGGGCTATATTTCGGCCTAGAAGCTCCACACCTAGCGTCCGCTTCGTTTACCTCTGTCCTTTTCACTTAATAATACGGCAATCAGGAGTTAGTTTAGAGTCCCCAGGACTGAAAAATATTCCCCCTAGTCCCCGCAAATCCAGCCAAAGATGCTCAAAAATCACCATTCGCGTAAGGCGGTCTCGGCTACTCTTTTAGTCTTAAAATGAAGTGGGGCTATATTTCGGCCTAGAAGCTCGACACCGAGCGAGCGCTCCTTTTATCTGTGTCCATTTTAGTAAAAATTAAGGCCATCAGAAGTTAGTTTAGAGTCCCCGGGACTGTAAAATATCAACCAAAATCCGGCAAATCAACCAAAGTTGCTGAAAAGCACGATGTGCGTAAGAGTTTATGGTACTCTTACCGTTTTAAATTAAAGTGGGGCTATATTTCGGCCTAGAAGCTCCACACCTAGCGTCCGCTTCGTTTACCTCTGTCCTTTTCACTTAATAATACGGCAATCAGGAGTTAGTTTAGAGTCCCCAGGACTGAAAAATATCCCCCCTAGTCCCCGCAAATCCAGCCAAAGATGCTCAAAAATCACCATTCGCGTAAGGCGGTCTCGGCTACTCTTTTAGTCTTAAAATGAAGTGGGGCTATATTTCGGCCTAGAAGCTCGACACCTAGCTTGCGCTTCTTTAACCTGTGTCCATTTCAGCAAAAAATAAAGACATCAGGGTTTAGTTTAGAGATTCCGGCACTGGAAAATATGCCCCAATTTCCGGAAAATCGAGCCGAAGTTGATCAAAATCACGATGCGCGTAAGGCGGTCTCGGCTACTCTTTCAGTCTTGAAGTGAAGTGGGGCTACATTGCTGCCCAAGAGCTTGAAAGTGAGCGTTTAAAAAGCTTTGCTCTGTCTATTTCACTGCAAACGAAGGCCATCAGGAGTTAATTTAGAGTTTCCGGGAGTAGAAAATATCCCCCAACTTCCTGGCAATCGAGCCGAGGCTGGTTAAAATCACCATGCCCGTAAGGCGGTCTCGGCTACTCTTTCAGTCTTAAAGTGAGGTGGGGCAATATTTCGGCCCAGAAGCTCTAAAGTGAGTGTTTAAAAAGGTTTTGCTGTGTTAATTTCACTGCAAACCAAAGCAATCAGGAGTTAGTTTAGAGACCCAGGGAGTGGAAAATATCCCCCAAATTCCGGGAAATTTAGCCGAAGTTGGTCAAAATCACCATGTGCGTAAGGCGGTCTCGGCTAATCTTTCAGTCTTAAAGTGAAGTGGGGCTATATTTCTGCCCAGAAGCTCGAAAGTGACCGTTCAAAAGGTCTTCCTGTGTCAATTTCACTGCAAACAAAGGCGAGCAGAAGTTAGTTTAGAGTCCCAGGGACTGGAAAATATCCTGTAAGTGCGGGAAAATGGGGACAAAGGTTGTCAAAATGAAGATACGCGTAAGGCCGTATCGGCTATTCGTTCAGTCTTAAAGTGAAGTGAGGCTTGAAAAAGTTTTGCCGTTTCCATTTTACTGCAAACCAAGGCAATCAGGAGTTAGTTTAAAGTTCCCGGGTCTGGAAAATATCCCCCAAGTTCCGGGAAATCGAGGCGTAGTTTGTCAAAATCACGATTCGCATAAGGCGGTCTCGGCTACTCTTTCAGTCTTAAAGTGAAGTGTTGCTATATTTCGGCAAAGAAGGTCGAAAGTGAGCGTTGAAACAGTTATGCTGTACCCAATTCACTGCAACGCAAGGCAATCAGGTGTTAGTTTAGAGTCCGCCGGATTTGAAAATATCCCCCAAGTTCCGGGAAATGGAGCCGAACTTGGTCCAAATCACGATGCGCTTAAGACGGTCTCGGCTACTCTTTAATTCTTAAAGTGAAGTGGGGCTATGTGTTGGCCCAGAAGCTTTAAAGTGAACCTTGAAAAAGTTTTGCCGTTTCCATTTTACTGCAAACCAAGGCAATCAGGAGTTAGTTTAAAGTTCCCGGGTCTGGAAAATATCCCCCAAGTTCCGGGAAATCGAGGCGTAGTTTGTCAAAATCACGATTCGCATAAGGCGGTCTCGGCTACTCTTTCAGTCTTAAAGTGAAGTGTTGCTATATTTTGGCCCAGAAGCTCGCACAAGAGCGTTAAAAAAGTTTTCCTGTGTCCATTTCACTGCAAAGCAAGGCCATCAGGAGTTAGTTTAGAGTCTCCGGGACTGGAAAATATCCCCCAAGTTTCCGAAAATCGAGCTTAAGTTAGTCTAAATTACGATGCGCGTAAGGCGGCCTCGGCTACTCTTTCAATCTTAAAATGAAGTGGGGCTAAACTTTTGGGCCCAGAAGCTGGAAAGTCAGCGTTCAAAAAGTTTTGCTGTTTCCATTTCACTCCAAACCAAGACAAGCAGGAGTTAGTTTAGAGTCCCCGGGACTGGAAAATATCCCCCAAGTTCCGGGAAATCAACCCGAAGTTTGTCAAAATCACCATGCGCGTAAGGCGGTCTCGGCTACCCTTTTAGTGTTAAAGTAAAGTGGGGCTATATTTTGGCCCAGAAGCTCGAAATTGAGCGTTCAGAAAGTTTTGCTGTGTCCATTTTACTGCAAACCAAGGCCATCAGGAGTTAGTTTAGAGTCCTCAGAACTGGAATATATCACCTATGTTCCGGCAAATCGAGCCGAAGTTGCTCAAAATCAGGATGCGCGTAAGTCTGTCTCGGCTACTCTTTCAGTCTTCAAGTGAAGTGGGGCTCTATTTCGGTCCAGAACCTCGAAAGTGTGCGTTCAAAACCTTGTGCTCTGTAAATTTCACTGCAAACCATGGCCATCAGGAGTTAGTTTAGAGTCCCAGGGACTGGAAAATATCCTGTAAGTGCGGGAAAATGGGGACAAAGGTTGTCAAAATGAAGATACGCGTAAGGCCGTATCGGCTATTCGTTCAGTCTTAAAGTGAAGTGAGGCTTGAAAAAGTTTTGCCGTTTCCATTTTACTGCAAACCAAGGCAATCAGGAGTTAGTTTAAAGTTCCCGGGTCTGGAAAATATCCCCCAAGTTCCGGGAAATCGAAGCGTAGTTTGTCAAAATCACGATGCGCGTAACGCGGTCTCGGCTACTGTTTCAGTCTTAAAGTGAAGTGTGGCTGTATTTCGCCCCACAAACCATCAGGCGTTAGTTTAGAGTACGCGGAAGTAGAAAATATCCCCCCAGTTCCGGGAAATCGAGCCCAAGTTGGTCAAAATCACGATACGCGAAAGGCGGTCCCGGCTACGCTTTCAGTCTTAAAGTGAAGTTGCCCTATATTTTGGCCCAGAGGCTCGAATGTGCGCATTCGAAAAGTTTTGCTGTGTCCATTTCACTGCAAAGCAAGGCCATCAGGACTTAGGTAAGAGCTCTTGGGACTAGAAAATATTTCCCAAGTTCCGCCAGGTCGAGCCGAAGTTGGTCAAAGTCACGATGCGCGTAAGGCGCTCTCGGTTAGTCTTTCAGTCTTAAAGTGAAGTTGGGCTATAGTTCGGCCAAGAAGCTCGAAAGTGCGCCTTCAAAAAGTTTTGCTCTGTCCCTTTCACTGGAAACCAAGGCCGTCAGGACTTAGTTCACAGTCCCCGGGACTGGAAAATATTCTCCAAGTTCCAGGAAATCGCGCCGAAGTTGATCAAAATCACCATGCGCGTAACGGGCTCTCGGCTATTCTTTCAGTCTTAAATTTAAGTAGGGCTATATTTCGGCCCTGAAGCTCGAAGGTGAGCGTTCAGAATGTTTTGCTGTGTTCATTAAATTGGAAACCAAGGTCATCGGGAGTTAGTTTAGCGTCCGCGGGACTTTAAATTATTCGCCAACTTCCGGGAAATCGAGCAAAAGTGACCCAAAATCACGATGCACGTAAGGCTGCCTCGGCTACTCTTTCAGTCTTAAAATTAAGGGGGGCTATATTTCCACCTAGAAGCTCGAGACCGGGCGTGCGCTAATTTTACCTGTGTCCATTTCACTGACATCTTAGGCGATCAGGTGTTAGTTTAGAGTCCTTGGGACTGGAAAATATTTCCCAAATTCTGGCAGATCGAGCCAAAGTTGCTCAAAATCACGATGCGTGTAAGGCGGTCTCGGCTACTCTTTCAGTCTTAAAATGAAGTGGGGCTATATTTCGGCCGAGAAGCTCGACGCCGAGCGTGCGCTCCTTTTGCCTGTGTACATATCACTGAAAACTAAGTTCATCATGAGTTAGCATAGAGTCCTCGGGACTGGAAAATATTCCCCGAATTCCGGCAAATCGAGCCAAAGATGCTCAAAATCAAGATGCGAGTAAGGCGGTCTCGGCTACTCTTTCACTCTTAAAATGAAGTGGGGCCATATTTCGGTTCTACAAGCTTGACACCGAGTGTGCGCTCCTTTTGCCTGTGTCCTTTTCACTAAGAACTAAGTCCATCAGGAGATAGTTTAGAGTCCTCGAGACTGAAAACTATCCTCCAAGTTTCGGCAAATTGAGCCATAGTTTCTTAAAATTATGATAAGCGTACGGCAGTTTCGTTTACTCTTTCAGTCTTAAAATGAAGTGGGGCTTTATTTCGACCTAGAAGCTCGACAGGGAGCGTGCGCTCCTGTTACCTGTGACCATTTTACTGAAAACTAAGGTTATCAGGATTTAGCTTAGAGTTCCCGGGACTGGAAAATATCCCCCAACTTTTGGCCGATCGAGCCATAGTGGCTAAAAATTTCGATGCGCTTGACGCGGTTTCGTTTACCCTTTCAGTCTTAAAATAAAGTGGGGCTACATTTCGGCCCACAACCTGGAAACCTAGCGTGCGTTCCTTTTACCTGTGTCCATTTCACTGAAAACCAAGGCAGTCAGGAGTTAGTTTAGAGCTTCCGGGACTGGAAAATATCCCCCAAACCCCGAGAAATCAAGCCGAAGTTGGACAAATTTACCATGCGCGTAAGGCGGTCTCGGCTACTCTTTCAGTCTTAAAGTGAGGTGGGGCTATATTTCGGCCCAGAAGCTCGAAAGTGAGCGTTCAAAAAGTTATCCTGTGTCCATTTCACTGCAAACCAAAGCCATCAGTAGTTAGTTTAGAGTTACTGGAACTAGAAAATATCCCCCAAGTTCCGCGAAATCGAGACGAAGTTGGTCAAAATCACGATGCGCGTAAGGCGGTCTCGGCTACTCTTTCAGTCTTAAAGTGAAGTGGGGCTATATTTCGGTCCAGAAGCTCGAAAGTGAGCGTTCAAATAGTTTTGTTCTCTCATTTTAACTGAAAACCAAGGCCATCGTGAGTTAGTTTAGAGTCCCCGCGACTGAAAAATATCCCCTAAGTTCCGGAAACGCGAACCGAAGTTGGTCAAAATCACGATGCGCCTAAGGCGGTCTCGACTACTCTTTCAGTTTTAAAGTGAAGTGGGGCTATATTTCTCCCCAGAATTTCGAAAGTATGCCTTCAAAACAATTGGCTGTGTCCATTTCACTACAAACCAAGGCCATCAGGAATTACTTTAGAGTCCTTGGGACTGGACTATATCCCCGAAGTTTCGGGAAATCTAGCCGAAGTTGGTCAAAACCACGATGCCCGTAAGACGGTCTCGGCTACTCTTTCAGTCTTAAAGTGAAGTGGGGCTATATTTCGGCTCAGAAGCTCGAAGGGGAGCGTTCAAAAAGTTTTGCTCTCTCCATTTCAATGCAAACCAAGGCAATCAGGAGTTACTTTAGCGTCCCCGGTACCGGAAAATATCCCCCATTTCCCGGGAAATCCAGCCAAAGTTGGTCACAATCACGATAAGCGTAAGGCGGTCTGGGCTACTCTTTCGTTCTTAAAGTGAACTGGGGCAATATTTCCGGCCACAAGCTTGAAAGTGAGCGTCCAGAAAGTTTTGCTGTGTCCATTTCACTCCAAAGCAAGGCCATCAGGAGTTACTTTAGAGTCCGCGGGATTGTTAAATATCCCCCAAGTTCCGGGAAATCGAGCCGAAGTTGGTCAAAATTACGCTGCACGTAAGCCGGTCTCGGCTACTCTTTCAATCTTAAATTAAAGTGGAGCTATATTTCGGCCCAGAAGCTCGAAACGGAGTGTTTAAAGAGTTTTGTTGTCTCAGTTTCACTGCAAACCAAGGCCATCAGGAGTTAGTTTAGAGACCTAGGGACTGGAACAAATCCCCCAAATTCCGGGAAATTTAGCCGAAGTTTGTCAAAATCACCAGGGCGTAAGGCGGTCTTGGCTAATCTTTCAGTCTTAAAGTGAAGTGGGGCTATATTTCGCCCCAGAAGCTCGAAAGTGAGCGTTCAAAAAGTTTTCCTGTGTCAATTTCACTTCGAACCAAAGCCATCAAGAGTTAGTTTAGAGTGCCAGGGACTGGAAAATATCCCGTAAGTACCGAAAAATCGAGACAAAGTTTGGCAAAATAAATAAGGGCGTAAGGCCGTCTCGGCTACTCTTTTAGTGTTAAAATAAAGTGGGGCTCTATTTCGGCCCACAAGCTCCAAAGTAAGGGTTCAAAAAAATTTGCTGTGTCCATTTCACTGGAAACCAAGGCCATCAGGACTTAGTTTAGTGGTCCCGGGACTGGAATATATCCCCCAGGAAATCGGGAAATCGAGCCGAAGTTAGTCAAAATCACGATTTGCATAAGACAGACTCGGCTACTCTTACTCTTAAAAAGAAGTGGGGCTATATTTCGGCCCAGAAGCTCGAAGGTGAGTCTTCACAACGTTTTGCTCTGTCAGTTTCAATGCAAAGCAAGGCAATCAGCAGTTAGCTTAGAGTCCCCGGGACTGGAAAATATCCCCCAAGCTTCCCAAGTTCCGGGATATCGATCCGAAGTTGGTCAAAATCACGATGCGCGAAACGCGATCTCGGCTATTGTTTCAGTCTTAAAGTGAAGTGGGGCTATATTTCGGCCCAGAAGCTCGAAAGTGACCGTTTAAAAAGTTACGCTTCGTGCATTTATCTGCAAACAAAGGCCATCAGGAGTTAGTTTAAAGTCCCGCGCACTGGAAAATATCCGCCAAGTTCCGGGAAATCGAGCTGAAGTTGGTCAAAATCACGATGCCTGTAAGGCGGTCTCCGCTACTCTTTCAGTCTTAAAGTGAAGTGGGGCTATATTTCGGCCCAGAAGCTGCAAAGTGATCGTTAAAAAAGTTGTGCTCTGTTCATTTCACTGCAAACCTAGGCCATCAGGAGTTAGTCTAGAGTCCCCCGGACTGCAAAATATCCCCCAAGTTCCGTGAAATCGAGCTGAACTTGGTCAAAATCACGATGCGCGTAAGGCGGTCTCGGCTACTACTTCAGGGTTAAAGTCAAGTGGGCTTCTATTTAAGCCCACAAGCTAGAAGGTGAGTGTTAAAAAAGTTCTGCTCTGTCCATTTCTCCGAAAACCAAGGCCATAAGGAGTTAATTTAGAGCTCGCGGGACTCGAATATATCCGCCAAGCTCCGGAAAATCGACACGAAGTTGGTCAAAATCACGATTCGCGCAAGACGGTTTCGGCTACTCTTTCAGTCTATATTTCGGGCCAGAAGCTCGAAAGTGAGCGTTCAAAAAGTTTCGCTGTGTCCATTTCAATGAAAACGAAGACGATCAGGAGTTAGTTTAGAGTCTCCGGGACTGGAATATATCCCCTAAATTCCGGTATATCGAGCCGAAGTTGGTCAAAATCACGATGCGCGTAAGGCCGACTCGGCTCATCTTTCACTCTTCAAGTGAAGTGGGGCTATATTTCGGCCTAGAAGCTCGAAACTTTGCTTTCAAAACGTTTAGCTGTTTCAATTTCACTGCAAAACAAGGCCATCCGGACTTAGTTTAGAATCCCCGGGACTAGAAAATATCCCCCAAGTCCCGCGAAATCAAGCCGAAGATGGTCAAAATCACGATGCGCGTAAGGCGGTCTCGGCTACTCTTTAAGTCTTAAAGTGAAGTGGGGCTATGTTTCGACCCAGAAGCTCGAAAGCAAGCGTTCAAAAAGTTTTCCTGTGTCCATTTCACTGCAAACCCAGGCCATCAGGAGTTAGTTTAGAGTCCCCGCGACTGGAATATATCCCCCAAATTCCGGGAAATCGAGCCAAATTTGGTCAAAATCACCATGCGCGTAAGCCGGTCTCGGCTACTCTATCAGTCTTAAAGTAAAGTTGGGCTATATTTTGTTCCAGAAACTCACAAGTGAGCGTTTAAAAAGTTCTGCTAAGTCCACTTCACTGCAAACCACGACAATGAGGAGTTAGTTTAGAAATCCCGGGACTGGAAAATATCCTCGAAGTTGCGGGAAATCGAGCCGAAGTTGGTGAAAATCACGATGCGCGGAAGGCGTTCTTTGCTACTCTTTCCGTCTTAAAGTGAAGTGGGGCTATATTTCGGCCTAGAAGCTCGACACCGAGCGAGCGCTCCTTTTATCTGTGTCCATTTTAGTAAAAATTAAGGCCATCAGAAGTTAGTTTAGAGTCCCCGGGACTGTAAAATATCAACCAAAATCCGGCAAATCAACCAAAGTTGCTGAAAAGCACGATGTGCGTAAGAGTTTATGGTACTCTTACCGTTTTAAATTAAAGTGGGGCTATAGTTCGGCCTGGAAGCTCCACACCTGGCGTCCGCTTCGTTTACCTCTGTCCTTTTCACTTAATAATACGGCAATCAGGAGTTAGTTTAGAGTCCCCGGGACTGAAAAATATCCCCCTAGTCCCCGCAAATCCAGCCAAAGATGCTCAAAAATCACCACTCGCGTAAGGCGGTCTCGGCTACTCTTTTAGTCTTAAAATGAAGTGGGGCTATATTTCGGCCTAGAAGCTCGACACCTAGCTTGCGCTTCTTTAACCTGTGTCCATTTCAGCAAAAAGTAAAGACATCAGGGTTTAGTTTAGAGATTTCAGCACTGGAAAATATCCCCCAATTTCCGGAAAATCGAGCCGAAGTTGATCAAAATCACGATGCGCGTAAGGCGGTCTCGGCTACTCTTTCAGTCTTGAAGTGAAGTGGGGCTAAACTTTTGGGCCCAGAAGCTGGAAAGTCAGCGTTCAAAAAGTTTTGCTGTTTCCATTTCACTCCAAACCAAGACAAGCAGGAGTTAGTTTAGAGTCCCCGGGACTGGAAAATATCCCCCAAGTTCCGGGAAATCAACCCGAAGTTTGTCAAAATCACCATGCGCGTAAGGCGGTCTCGGCTACCCTTTTAGTGTTAAAGTAAAGTGGGGCTATATTTTGGCCCAGAAGCTCGAAATTGAGCGTTCAAAAAGTTTTGCTGTGTCCATTTTACTGCAAACCAAGGCCATCAGGAATTAGCTTAGAGTCCTCAGCATTGGAATATATCCCCTAAGTTCCGGCAAATCGAGCCGAAGTTGCTCAAAATCAGGATGCGCGTAAGTCTGTCTCGGCTACTCTTTCAGTCTTCAAGTGAAGTGGGGCTCTATTTCGGTCCAGAACCTCGAAAGTGTGCGTTCAAAAACTTGTGCTGTGTAAATTTCACTGCAAACCATGGCCATCAGGAGTTAGTTTAGAGTCCCCGGGACTGGAAAATATTCCCCAAGTTCCGGGAAATCGAGCAGAAGTTAATCAAAATCACGAGGCGTGTAACGCGGTCTCGGCTACTGTTTCATTCTTAAAGTGAAGTGTGGCTGTATTTCGGCCCACAAGCTCGAAAGTGAGCGTTCAAAAAGTTTTGCTGTGTCCATTTCACTGCAAACCAAGGCCATCAGGCGTTAGTTTAGAGTACGCGAAAGTAGAAAATATCCCCCCAGTTCCGGGAAATCGAGCCCAAGTTGGTCAAAGTCACGATGCGCGCAAGGCGGTCCCGGCTACTCTTTCAGTCTTAAAGTGAAGTTGGGCTATAGTTCGGCCAAGAAGCTCGAAAGTGCGCCTACAAAAAGTTTTGCTCGGTCCCTTTCACTGGAAACCAAGGCCGTCAGGAGTTAGTTTAGAGTCCCCGGGACTGGAAAATATTCTCCAAGTTCCAGGAAATCGCGCCGAAGTTGATCAAAATCACCATGCGCGTAACGGGCTCTCGGCTATTCTTTCAGTCTTAAATTTAAGTAGGGCTATATTTCGGCCCTGAAGCTCGAAGGTGAGCGTTCAGAATGTTTTGCTTTGTTCATTAAATTGGAAACCAAGGTCATCGGGAGTTAGTTTAGCGTCCCCGGGACTTTAAATTATTCGCCAACTTCCGGGAAATCGAGCAAAAGTGGCCCAAACTCACGATGCACGAAAGGCGGTCTCGGCTACTCTTTCAGTCTTAAAATTAAGGGGGGCTATATTTCCACCTAGAAGCTCGAGACCGGGCGTCCGCTAATTTTACCTGTGTCCATTTCACTGACGTCTTAGGCGATCAGGTGTTAGTTTAGAGTCCTTAAGACTGGAAAATATTCCCCAAATTCTGGCAGATGGAGCCAAAGTTGCTCAAAATCACGATGCGCGTAAGGCGGTCTCGGCTACTCTTTCAGTCTTAAAATGAAGTGGAGCTATATTTCGGCCGAGAAGCTCGACGCCGAGCGTGCGCTCCTTTTGCCTGTGTACATATCACTGAAAACTAAGTTCATCATGAGTTAGCATAGAGTCCTCGGGACTGGAAAATATTCCCCGAATTCCGGCAAATCGAGCCAAAGATGCTCAAAATCAAGATGCGAGTAAGGCGGTCTCGGCTACTCTTTCACTCTGAAAATGAAGTGGGGCCATATTTCGGTTCTACAAGCTTGACACCGAGCGTGCGCTCCTTTCGCCTGTGTCCTTTTCACTAAGAACTAAGTCCATCAGGAGATAGTTTAGAGTCCTCGAGACTGAAAACTATCCTCCAAGTTTCGGCAAATTGAGCCATAGTTTCTTAAAATTACGATAAGCGTACGGCAGTTTCGTTTACTCTTTCAGTCTTAAAATGAAGTGGGGCTTTATTTCGACCTAGAAGCTCGACAGGGAGCGTGCGCTCCTGTTACCTGTGACCATTTTACTGAAAACTTAGGTTATCAGGAGTTAGCTTAGAGTTCCCGGGACTGGAAAATATCCCCCAACTTTTGGCCGATCGAGCCATAGTGGCTAAAAATTTCGATGCGCTTAAGGCGGTTTCGTCTACCCTTTCAGTCTTAAAATAAAGTGGGGCTACATTTCGGCCTACAACCTGGAAACCTAGCGTGCGTTCCTTTTACCTGTGTCCATTTCACTGAAAACCAAGGCAGTCAGGAGTTAGTTTAGAGCTTCCAGGACTGGAAAATATCCCCCAAACCCCGAGAAATCAAGCCGAAGTTGGACAAATTTACCATGCGCGTAAGGCGGTCTCGGCTACTCTTTCAGTCTTCAAGTGAAGTGGGGCTATATTTCGGTCCAGAAGCTCCAAAGTGAACGTTCAAAAAGTTTGGCTGTGTCCATTTCACTAAAAACCAAGGCCATCAGGAATTAGTTTAGAGTGCCCGGGAATTATTTCCCAAGTTCCGGCAAATCGAGCCGAAGTAATCCAAAATCACGATGCGCGTAAGGCAATCTCAGCTACTCTTTTAGTCCTAAAGTGAAGTAGGGTTATCCTTCGGCCCAGAAGCTCGAAAGTGAGCGTTCAAAAAGTTATCCTGTGTCCATTTCACTGCAAACCAAAGCCATCAGTAGTTAGTTTAGAGTCCCCGGAACTGGAAAATATCCCCCAAGTTCCGCGAAATCGACACGAAGTTGGTCAAAATCACGATGCGCGTAAGGCGGTCTCGGCTACTCTTTCAGTCTTAAAGTGAAGTAGGGCTATATTTCGGTCCAGAAGCTCGAAAGTGAGCGTTCAAAAAGTTTTGTTCTCTCAATTTAACTGAAAACCAAGGCCATCGTGAGTTAGTTTAGAGTCCCCGGGACTTAAAAATATCCCTTAACTTCCGGAAACTCGAGCCGAAGTTGGTCAAAATCACGATGCGCGTAAGGCGGTCTCGGCTACTCTTTCAGTTTTAAAGTGAAGTGGGGCTATATTTCTCCCCAGAATTTCGAAAGTATGCCTTCAAAACAATTGGCTGTGTCCATTTCACTGCAAACCAAGGCCATCAGGAATTACTTTAGTGTCCTTGGGACTGGAATATATCCCCGAAGTTTCGGGAAATCTAGCCGAAGTTGGTCAAAACCACGATGCGCGTAAGACGGTCTCGGCTACTCTTTCAGCCTTAAAGTGAAGTGGGGCTATATTTCGGCTCACAAGCTCGAAGGGGAGCGTTCAAAAAGTTTTGCTCTCTCCATTTCAATGCAAACCAAGGCAATCAGGAGTTACTTTAGAGTCCCCGGTACCGGAAAATATCCCCCATTTCCCGGGAAATCCAGCCAAAGTTGGTCACAATCACGATAAGCGTAAGGCGGTCTCGGCTACTCTTTCATTCTTAAAGTGAACTGGGGCAATATTTCCGGCCACAAGCTTGAAAGTGAGCGTTCAGAAAGTTTTGCTGTGTCCATTTCACTCCAAAGCAAGGCCATCAGGAGTGACTTTAGAGTCCGCGGGACTGTAAAATATCCCCCAAGTTCCGGGAAATCGAGCGGAAGTTGGTCAAAATTACGATGCGCGTAAGCCAGTCTCGGCTACTCTTTCAATCTTAAAGTAAAGTGGAGCTATATTTCGGCCCAGAAGCTCGAAAGTGAGCGTTCAAAAAGTTTTGCTGTGTCCAGTTTACTGCAGACCAAGGACGTTGGGGGCCAGTTTAGAGTCCCCGGGAATGAAAAATATCCCCCAAGTTCCGGGAAATTTAGCCAAAGTTGGTCAAAATCACGACGCGCGTACGGCGGTCTCGGCTACTCTTTCAGTCTTAAAGTGAAGTGGGGCAATATTTCGGCCCAGAAGCTCGAAACTGAGTGTTTAAAAAGTTTTGCTGTCTCAATTTCACAGCAAACCAAGGCCATCAGGAGTTAGTTTAGAGACCCAGGGAGTGGAAAATATTCCCCAAATTCCGGGAAATTTAGCCGAAGTTTGTCAAAATCACCAGGGCTTAAGGCGGTCTTGGCTAATCTTTCAGTCTTAAAGTGAAGTGGGGCTATATTTCGCCCCAGAAGCTCGAAAGTGAACGTTCAAAAAGTTTTCCTGTGTCGATTTCACTTCGAACCAAAGCCATCAGGAGTTAGTTTAGAGTCCCAGGGACTGGAAAATATCCCGTAAGTGCCGAAAAATCGAGACAAAGTTTGGCAAAATAAGGTGAAGCGAAGGTGAGCGTTCAAAATGTTTTCCTCTGTCCATTTCAATACAAACCAAGGCAATCAGGGGTTAGTTTAGAGTCCTCGGGACTGGAAAATACCCCCCAAGTTCCTAGAAATCCATCCGAAGTTGGTCAAAATCACGATGCGCGTAAGGCGGTCTCGGCTACTCTTTCAGTCTTAAAGTGAAGTGGGGCTATATTTCGGCAAAGAAGGTCGAAAGTGAGCGTTGAAAAAGTTATGCTGTGTCCAATTCACTGCAAAGCAAGGCAATCAGGTGTTACTTTAGAGTCCGCCGGATTTGAAAATATTCCCCAAGTTCCGGGAAATCGAACCTAAGCTGGTCAAAATCACGATGCGCGTAAGGCGGTCTCGGCTACTCTTAAAGTCTTAAAGTGAAGTGGGGCTATATTTGGGCCCAGAAGCTCGAAGGTGAGCGTTCAAAATGTTTTCCTATGTCCATTTCAATGCAAACCAAGGCCATCAGGAGTTAGTTTAGAGTCCCCGGGACTAAAAAAATATCCCCCTAGTTGCGGGAAATCGAGCCGAAGTTGGTCAAAATTTCGATGCGCGCAGGGCGCTCTCGCTTACTCTTTCACTCGTTAAGTGAAGTGGGGCTACATTTGGGCCAAGAAGCTCGAAAGTGACGGTTCAAAAAGTTTAGCTGTGTCCATTTCAATGCGAACCAAGGCCATCAGGAGTTACTTTAGAGTCCGCGGGACTAAAAAATTTTCCCCAAGTTCCGGGAAAGCGAGCCCAAGTTGGTCAAAATCACGATGCACGTAAGGCGGACTCGGCTACTCTTTTAGTCTTAAAGTAAAGTGGGGCTATATCTCGTCCCAGAAGCTCGAAAATGAGCGTTTAAAAAGCCTTGCGCTGTCCAGTTTACTGCAGACCAAGGACGTCGGGGGTCAGTTTAGAGTCCCCGGGAATGGAAAATATTCCCCAAGTTCCGGGAAATTTAGTCGAAGTTGCTCAAAATCACGACGCGCGTACGCGCTCTCGGCTACTCTTTCAGTCTTAAAGTGAAGTGGGGCAATATTTCGGCCCAGAAGCTCGAAACTGAGTGTTTAAAAACTTTTGCTGTGTCAATTTCACTGCAAACCAAGGCCATCAGGAGTTAGTATAGAGACCCAGGGAGTGGAAAATATCCCCCAAGTTCCGGGAAATTTAGCCTAAGTTTGTCAAAATCACCATGGGCGTAAGACGATCTTGGCTAATCTTTCAGTCTTAAAGTGAAGTGGGGCTATATTTCGCCCCAGAAGCTCGAAGGTGAGGGTTCAAAAACTTTTCCCTTGTCAAGTTCACTTCAAACCAAGGTGATCAGGAGTTAGTTTAGGGTACCCAGGACTGGAAAATATCCTCCAAGTTCCGGGATATCGATCCGAAGTTGGTCAAAATCACGATTCGCGAAACGCGGGTCGGCTATTGTTGCAGTCTTAAAGTGAAGTGGGGCTATATTTCAGCCTAGAAGCTCGAAAGTGACCGTTTAAAAAGTTACGCTACGTGCCTTTAACTGCAAAAAAAGGCCATCAGGAGTTATTTTAATGTCCCCCGGACTGGAAAATATCCCCCAAGTTCCGGGAAATCGAGCTGAACTTGGTCAAAATCACGATGTCTTTAAGGCGGTCTCGGCTATTCTTTCAGTCTTCAAGTGAACTGGGGCTATATTTTGGCGCAGAAGCTCGAAGATGAGCGTTCAAAAAGTTTTGCTGTGTCCATTTCATTGCAAACCAAGGCCATCAGGAATTAGTTTAGAGTCCACAGAACTGGAAAATATTCCCTAAGTTCCGGCCAATCGAGTCGAAGTTGGTCAAAATCACGATGCGCGTAAGGCGGACTCGGCTCATCTTTCACTCCTCAAGTGAAGTGGGGCTATATTTCGGCCCAGAAGCTCGAAACCCTGCTTTCAAAAACTTTTGCTGTTTCAATTTCACTGCAAAACAAGGTCATCAGGACTTAGTTTATAGTCCCCGGGACTAGAAAATATCCCCCAAGTTCCGGGAAATCAAGCCGAAGATTGTCAAAATCACGATGCGCGTAAAGCGGTCTCGGCAACTCTTTAAGTCTTAAAGTGAAGTGGGGTTATATTTCGGCCCAGAAGGTCCAAAGTGAGCGTTCAAAAAGTTTTGCTGTGTCCATTTCACTGCAAAGCAAGGCCATCAGGAGTTATTTTAGAGTCCCCGGGACTGGAAAATATCCCCCAAGTTCCGGAAAATAAAGCCAAAGTTGGTCAAAATCACGATGCGCGTAAGACGGTCTCGGCTACTCTTTCAGGCTTAAAGTGAAGTGGGACTATATTCGGCTCAGAAGCTTGAAGGTGAGCGTTTAAAATGTTTTGCTCTGTCCATTTCAATGCAAACCAGCGCGATCAGGAGTTAGTTTACAGTCCCCGGGACTGAAAAATATCCACAAGTTCCGGCAAATTGAGCCAAAGTTGCTCAAAATCACGCGTAAGGCCGTTTCGTCTATTTTTTCAGTCTTAAAATGAAGTGGGGCTATATTTCGACCTAGAAGCTCGGCACCGAGCGTCCGCTAATTTAATCTGTGTCGATTTCACTGAAAACTAAGGAAATCAGGAGTTAGTTTAGAGTCCCCGGGACTGAAAAATATTCCCTAAATTAAGGCAAATCGAGCCAAAGTTCCATAAAATCACGATGTGCGTAAGGCGCTCCCGGCTGCTCCTTCAGTCTTAAAATGAAGTGGGGCTATATTTCGACCTAGAAGCTCGACACCGAGCGTGTGCCCTTTTACCTGTGTCCATTTTACTTAAAACCAAGGTCATCAGGAGTCAGTTTAGAGTCCCAAGTACTGGACAATATCCCCCAAATTTGGGCAACTAGAGCCAAAGTTGGTGAAAATAATTATGCGCGTGAGGCGGTTTCGTCTACTCTTTCAGGCTTAAAATGTAGTGGGGCTATATTTCGGCCTATAAGCTCGACACCGAGCGTGCGCTCTATTTACCTGTGTCCATTTCACGGAAAACTAAGGCCATCAGGAGTTAGTTTGGAGTCCCCAGGACTGGAAAATATCCCCCAAGTTTCGGCAAATCGTATCAGGGATACTGAAAATCACGATGCGCGTGAGAATGTCTCGGCTACTCTTTCAGTCTTAAAATAAAGCTGGCCTATATTTCGGCCTATAAGCTCGACACCGAGCGTGCGCTCCTTTTACCTCTGTCCGTTTCAATGGAAACTAAGGCCATCAGGAGTTAGTTTAGAGTTCCTTGAAGTGGAAAATATCCCCCAACTTCCGGCAAATCGAGCCAAAGTTTCTCAAAATCACGATGCGCGTAAGGTGGTCTAGGCTACTTTTTCAGTCTTAAAATGAGGCAAGGCTACATTTCGGGCTAGAAACTTGACACCGAGCGTGCGCTCCTTTTACCTGTGTCCATTTCACTGAAAACTAAGGCAATCAGGAGTTAGTTTAAAGTTCCCGGGTCTGGAAAATATCCCCCAAGTTCCTAAAAATCGACGCACAGTTTGTAAAAATCACGATTCGCATAAGGCGGTCTCGGCTACTCTTTCAGTCTTAAAGTGAAGTGTGGCTATATTTTGGCCCAGAAGCTCGCACAAGAGCGTTAAAAAGGTTTTCTTGTGTCCATTTCACTGCAAAGCAAGGCCATCAGGAGTTAGTTTAGAGTCACCGGGACTGGAAAATATCCCCCAAGTTTCCGAAAATCGAGCTTAAGTTAGTCAAAATTACGATGCGCGTAAGGCGGCCTCGGCTACTCTTTCAATCTTAAAATGAAGTGGGGCTAAACTTTTGGGCCCAGAAGCTGGAAAGTCAGCGTTCAAAAAGTTTTGCTGTTTCCATTTCACTCCAAACCAAGACAAGCAGGAGTTAGTTTAGAGTCCCCGGGACTGGAAAATATCCCCCAAGTTCCGGGAAATCAACCCGAAGTTTGTCAAAATCACCATGCGCGTAAGGCGGTCTCGGCTACCCTTTTAGTGTTAAAGTAAAGTGTGGCTATATTTTGGCCCAGAAGCTCGAAATTGAGCGTTCAAAAAGTTTTGCTGTGTCCATTTTACTGCAAACCAAGGCCATCAGGAATTAGCTTAGAGTCCTCAGAACTGGAATATATCCCCTATGTTCCGGCAAATCGAGCCGAAGTTGCTCAAAATCAGGATGCGCGTAAGTCGGTCTCGGCTACTCTTTCAGTCTTCAAGTGAAGTGGGGCTCTATTTCGGTCCAGAACCTCGAAAGTGTGCGTTCATAAACTTGTGCTGTGTAAATTTCACTGCAAACCATGGCCATCAGGAGTTACTTTAGAGTCCTCGGGACTGGAAAATATTCCCCAAGTTCCGGGAAATCGAGCAGAAGTTTATCAAAATCACGATACGCATAACGCGGTCTCGGCTACTGTTTCAGTCTTAAAGTGAAGTGTGGCTGTATTTCGGCCCACAAGCTCGAAAGTGAGCGTTCAAAAAGTTTTGCTGTGTCTATTTCACTGCAAACCAAGGCCATCAGCCGTTAGTTTAGAGTACGCGGAAGTAGAAAATATCCCCCCAGTTCCGGGAAATCGAGCCCAAGTTGGTCAAAATCACGATGCGCGCAGGGCGGTCCCGGCTACTCTTTCAGTCTTAAAGTGAAGTTGCGTTATATTTCGGCCCAGAGGCTCGAAAGTGTGCATTCGAAAAGTTTTGCTGTGTCCATTTCACTGCAAAGCAAGGCCATCAGGAGTTAGTTTAGAGCCCTTGGGACTAGAAAATATTTCCCAAGTTCCGCCAGATCGAGCCGAAGTTGGTCAAAGTCACGATGCGCGTAAGGCGCTCTCGGTTAGTCTTTCAGTCTTAAAGTGAAGTTGGGCTATAGTTCGGCCAAGAAGCTCGAAAGTGCGCCTTCAAAAAGTTTTGCTCGGTCCCTTTCACTGGAAACCAAGGCCGTCAGGAGTTAGTTTAGAGTCCCCGGGACTGGAAAATATTCTCCAAGTTCCAGGAAATCGCGCCGAAGTTGATCAAAATCACCATGCGCGTAACGGGCTCTCGGCTATTCTTTCAGTCTTAAATTTAAGTAGGGCTATATTTCGGCCCTGAAGCTCGAAGGTGAGCGTTCAGAATGTTTTGCTGTGTTCATTAAATTGGAAACCAAGGTCATCGGGAGTTAGTTTAGCGTCCCCGGGACTTTAAATTATTCGCCAACTTCCGGGAAATCGAGCAAAAGTGGCCCAAAATCACGATGCACGAAAGGCGGTCTCGGCTACTCTTTCAGTCTTAAAATTAAGGGGGGCTATATTTCCACCTAGAAGCTCGAGACCGGGCGTGCGCTAATTTTACCTGTGTCCATTTCACTGACATCTTAGGCGATCAGGTGTTAGTTTAGAGTCCTTGGGACTGGAAAATATTTCCCAAATTCTGGCAGATGGAGCCAAAGTTGCTCAAAATCACGATGCGCGTAAGGCGGTCTCGGCTACTCTTTCAGTCTTAAAATGAAGTGGAGCTATATTTCGGCCGAGAAGCTCGACCCCGAGCGTGCGCTCCTTTTGCCTGTGTACATATCACTGAAAACTAAGTTCATCATGAGTTAGCATAGAGTCCTCGGGACTGGAAAATATTCCCCGAATTCCGGCAAATCGAGCCAAAGATGCTCAAAATCAAGATGCGAGTAAGGCGGTCTCGGCTACTCTTTCACTCTGAAAATGAAGTGGGGCCATATTTCGGTTCTACAAGCTTGACACCGAGCGTGCGCTCCTTTCGCCTGTGTCCTTTTCACTAAGAACTAAGTCCATCAGGAGATAGTTTAGAGTCCTCGAGACTGAAAACTATCCTCCAAGTTTCGGCAAATTGAGCCATAGTTTCTTAAAATTACGATAAGCGTACGGCAGTTTCGTTTACTCTTTCAGTCTTAAAATGAAGTGGGGCTTTATTTCGACCTAGAAGCTCGACAGGGAGCGTGCGCTCCTGTTACCTGTGACCATTTTACTGAAAACTTAAGTTATCAGGAGTTAGCTTAGAGTTCCCGGGACTGGAAAATATCCCCCAACTTTTGGCCGATCGAGCCATAGTGGCTAAAAATTTCGATGCGCTTAAGGCGGTTTCGTCTACCCTTTCAGTCTTAAAATAAAGTGGGGCTACATTTCGGCCTACAACCTGGAAACCTAGCGTGCGCTCCTTTTACCTGTGTCCATTTCACTGAAAACCAAGGCAATCAGGAGTTAGTTTAGAGCTTCCGGGACTGGAAAATATCCCCCAAACCCCGAGAAATCAAGCCGAAGTTGGACAAATTTACCATGCGCGTAAGGCGGTCTCGGCTACTCTTTCAGTCTTCAAGTGAAGTGGGGCTATATTTCGGCCCAGAAGCTCGAAAGTGAACGTTCAAAAAGTTTGGCTGTGTCCATTTCACTGAAAACCAAGGCCATCAGGAATTAGTTTGGAGTGCCCGGGACTGGGAATTATTTCCCAAGTTCCGGCAAATCGAGCCGAAGTAATCAAAAATCACGATGCGCGTAAGGCAATCTCAGCTACTCTTTCAGTCCTAAAGTGAAGTAGGGCTATGCTTCGGCCCACAAGCTCGAAAGTGAGCGTTCAAAAAGTTATCCTGTGTCCATTTCACTGCAAACCAAAGCCATCAGGAGTTAGTTTAGAGTCCCCGGAACTGGAAAATATCCCCGAAGTTCCGCGAAATCGAGACGAAGTTGGTCAAAATCACGATTCGCGTAAGGCGGTCTCGGCTACTCTTTCAGTCTTAAAGTGAAGTAGGGCTATATTTCGGTCCAGAAGCTCGAAAGTGAGCGTTCAAAAAGTTTTGTTCTCTCAACTTAACTGAAAACCAAGGCCATCGTGAGTTAGTTTAGAGTCCCCGGGACTTAAAAATATCCCTTAACTTCCGGAAACTCGAGCCGAAGTTGGTCAAAATCACGATGCGCCTAAGGCGGTCTCGGCTACTCTTTCAGTTTTAAAGTGAAGTGGGGCTATATTTCTCCCCAGAATTTCGAAAGTATGCCTTAAAAACAATTGGCTGTGTCAGTTTCACTGGAAACCAAGGCCATCAGGAATTACTTTAGAGTCCTTGGGACTGGAATATATCCCCGAAGTTTCGGGAAATCTAGCCGAAGTTGGTCAAAACCACGATGCGCGTAAGACGGTCTCGGCTACTCTTTCAGCCTTAAAGTGAAGTGGGGCTATATTTCGGCTCACAAGCTCGAAGGCGAGCGTTCAAAAAGTTTTGCTCTCTCCATTTCAATGCAAACCAAGGCAATCAGGAGTTACTTTAGAGTCCCCGGTACCGGAAAATATCCCCCATTTCCCGGGAAATCCAGCCAAAGTTGGTCACAATCACGATAAGCGTAAGGCGGTCTCGGCTACTCTTTCATTCTTAAAGTGAACTGGGGCAATATTTCCGGCCACAAGCTTGAAAGTGAGCGTTCAGAAAGTTTTGCTGTGTCCATTTCACTCCAAAGCAAGGCCATCAGGAGTGACTTTAGAGTCCGCGGGACTGTAAAATATCCCCCAAGTTCCGGGAAATCAAGCCGAAGTTGGTCAAAATTACGATGCGCGTAACCCGGTCTCGGCTACTCTTTCAATCTTAAAGTAAAGTGGAGCTATATTTCGGCCCAGAAGCTCGAAAGTGAGCGTTCAAAAAGTTTTGCTGTGTCCAGTTTACTGCAGACCAAGGACGTCGGAGGCCAGTTTAGAGTCCCCGGGAATGGAAAATATCCCCCAAGTTCCAGGAAATTTAGCCAAAGTTGGTCACAATCACGACGCGCGTACGGCGGTCTCGGCTACTCTTTCAGTCTTAAAGTGAAGTGGGGCAATATTTCGGCCCAGAAGCTCGAAACTGAGTGTTTAAAAAGTTTTGCTGTCTCAATTTCACTGCAAACCAAGGCCATCAGGAGTTAGTTTAGAGACCCAGGGAGTGGAAAATATCCCCCAAGTTCCAGGAAATTTAGCCAAAGTTGGTCACAATCACGACGCGCGTACGGCGGTCTCGGCTACTCTTTCAGTCTTAAAGTGAAGTGGGGCAATATTTCGGCCCAGAAGCTCGAAACTGAGTGTTTAAAAAGTTTTGCTGTCTCAATTTCACTGCAAACCAAGGCCATCAGGAGTTAGTTTAGAGACCCAGGGAGTGGAAAATATCCCCCAAATTCCGGGAAATTTAGCCGAAGTTTGTCAAAATCACCAGGGCGTAAGGCGGTCTTGGCTAATCTTTCAGTCTTAAAGTGAAGTGGGGCTATATTTCGCCCCAGAAGCTCGAAAGTGAGCGTTCAAAAAGTTTTCCTGTGTCAATTTCACTTCGAACCAAAGCCATCACGAGTTAGTTTAGAGTCCCAGGGACTGGGAAATATCCCGTAAGTGCCGAAAAATCGAGACAAAGTTTCGCAAAATAAATAAGCGCGTAAGGCCGTCTCGGCTACTCTTTTAATGTGAAAATAAAGTGGGGCTCTATTTCGGCCCAGAAGCTCCAAAGTAAGGGTTCAAAAAAATTTGCTGTGTCCAGTTCACTGGAAACCAAGGCCATCAGGACTGGAATATATCCCCCAGGTTCCGGGAAATCGAGCCGAAGTTAGTCAAAATCACGATTTGCATAAGACAGACTCGGCTACTCTTACTCTTAAAAAGAAGTGGGCCTATATTTCGGCCCAGAAGCTCGAAGGTGAGTCTTCACAACGTTTTGTTCTGTCAGTTTCAATGCAAAGCAAGGCGATCAGGAGTTAGTTTAGAGTCCCCGGGACTGGAAAATATCCCCCAAGTTCCGGGATATCGATCCGAAGTTGGTCAAAATCACGATGCGCGAAACGCGATCTCGGCTATTGTTTCAGTCTTAAAGTGAAGTGGGGCTATATTTCGGCCCAGAAGCTCGAAAGTGACCGTTTAAAAAGTTAGGCTTGGTGCATTTAACTGCAAACAAAGGCCATCAGGAGTTAGTCTAAAGTCCCCCGGACTGGAAAATATCCGCCAAGTTCCGGGAAATCGAGCTGAAGTTGGTCAAAATCACGATGCCTGTAAGGCGGTCTCCGCTACTCTTTCAGTCTTAAAGTGAAGTGGGGCTATATTTCCGCCCAGAAGCTCGAAAGTGCGTTTTAAAAAATTTTCCTGTGTCCATTTCAGTAAAAACCAAGGCTCTCAGGAGTTAGGTTAGAGTTCCTTGGACCGGAAAATATCCCCCAAGTTCCCGGAAATCGAGCCGAAGTTGGTCAAAATTACGATGCGCGTAAGGCGGTCTCGGCTACTCTTTCAGTCTTAAAGTGAAGTGGGACAATATTTCGGTCCAGATGCTCGAAAGTGAGCGTTAAAAAAGTTTTGCTTTGTCCATTTCACTGCAAATCAAGGCCATCAGGAGTTAGCTTAAAATCCCCGGGATGGGAAAATATCCTACAAGTTCCGGGAAATAGAGCCGAAATTTGTCAAAATCGCGATGCACGCAAGGCGGTCTCGGCTACTCTTTCAGTCTTAAAATGAACTGGGGCTATATTTCGGCCAAGAAGCTGGAAACTGAGCGTGCGATCGTTTTACCTCTTTCCATTTCTCTGCAAACCAAGGCCATCAGGAGTTAGTCTAGAGTCCCCCAGCCTGGAAAATATCCCCTAAGTTCGGGGAAAGTGTCTCAAAATCGCGAAGCGCGCAAGGCGGTCTCGGCTACTTTATGAGTCTAAAGTGAAGTGGGGCTATATTTTGGCCTAGAAGCTGGAAACCGCGCATGCGATCGTTTTACCTGTGTCTATTTTTCTTCTAACCAAGGCCATCAGGAGTTAGTTTAGAGTCCCTGCATTTGGAAAATATCCCCCAATTTCCGGGAAATCCAGCCAAAGTTGCTTACAATCACGATGCGCGCAAGGCGGTAAAGGCTACTCTTTCAGTCTTAAAATGTGGTAGGGCTATATTTCGGCCTAGAAGCTGGAAACCGAGCGTGCGATCGTTTTACCTGTGTCCAATTCTCTGCAAACCAAGGCCATCAGGAGTTAATTTAGAGTCCCCCGAACAGGAAAATATCCCCCAAGATCCGGGAAATCCAGCCAAAGTTGCTCAAAATCACGATGCGCCCAAGGCGGTCTCGGCTACTCTATCAGTCTTAAAATGAAGTGGGGCTATCTTGCGGCCTACAAGCTGGAAACTGAGCGTGCGATCGTTTTACCGGTGTAATTTTCTCCCCAAACCAAGGCCATCACGAGTTAGTTTAGAGACCCTTGGTCTGAAAAATATGCCCGAGGTTCCGAGAAATCCAGCGAAAGTTACTCAAAATCACGATGCGCGCAACGCGGTCTCAGCTTCTCTCTTAGTCTTGAAATGAGTAGCGGCCATATTTCGGCCCAGAAGCTCAAAACCGAGCGTGCGATCTTTTTACCTGTGTCCATTTCTCTGCAAACCAAGGCCATCAGGGAATAGTTTACAGTCCCCGGGCCTGGAAAATATCCCGCAAGTTCCGGGAAATCAAGCCGAAGTCGGTCTTCATTTCATTGCAAACTAAGGCCATCAGGAGTTCGTTTAGTGTCCCGGGACAGGAAAATAACACTCAAGTTCCGGCAAATCGAGCCAAAGTTGCTTAAAATCACGATGCGCGTAAAGCGGTCTCGGCTACTCTTTCAGTCTTAAAATGAAGTGGGACTGAATTTCGGCCTAGAAGCTCCACACCGAGGGTGCGCTCCTTTTCCCTGTGTCCATTTCACTAAAAACTAAGGCCATCATTAGGTAGTTTAGTTTCCCTGGGACTGGAAAATATCCCCCAACTTGCAGCAAATCGAGCCAAAGATGCTCAAAATCTCCATGCGCGTAAGGCGGTCTCGGCTACTCTTTCAGTGTTTAAATAAACCTGGGCTTTCTTTCGGCCTAGAAGCTCGACATCGAGCGTCAGCTCTTTTTACCTTTTTACCTTTTCTAGTCCAAGGGACTAGAAAATATCCCCCAAGTTCCGGCAAATCGAGCCAAAGTTGCTTACAATCACGGTGCGCCCAAGATGGTCTCGGCCACTCTTTTAGTCTTAAAATGAAGTGGGGGTATATTTCGGCTTTGAAGCTCCACACCGAGCGTGCGCTCCTTTTGCCTATGTCCATTTCACTGAAAAGTAAGGCCAGCAGGAGTTAGTTAAGAGTCCCTCAGACTGAAAAACATCCCCCACGTTCCGGTAAATCGAGGCAAAGTTTTTTAAAATCATGATGCGCGTAAGGCGGACTCAGCAACTCTTTCAGTCTTAAAATGAAGTGGGGCTACATTTCGCCCTAGAAGCTCGACACCGAGCGTGCGCTCCTTTTGCTTCTGTCCATTTTACTGAACACTAAGGCCTACAGTAGTTAGTTTAGGGCCCCGGACTGGAAAATATCGCCCTAGTTCCGGCAAATCGAGCTAAAACTGCTGAAAATCACGATGCGCGTAAGGTCGTCTCGGCTTCTCTTTCAGTCTTAAGTAAAGTGGGGCTATATTTCGGCCTAGAAGCTCGAAAGTGAGTTTTCAAAAAGTTTTGCTGTGTCCATTTTACTGCAAACCAAGGCCATTAGGAGTAAGTTTAGAGTCCCTAGGACTGGAAAATATCCCCCAAGTTCGGGGAAATCGATTCAAAGATGGTCAAAATCACGATTCGCTTAAGGCGGTCTCGGCTAGTCTTTCAGTCTTAAAGTTAAGTAGGACTATATTTTGGCCGAGAAGCTCGAAAGTGAGCATTCATAAAGTTTTGCTGTGTCCATTTCACTGCAACCTAAGGCGATCAGGAGTTAGTTTAGAGTCCCCGGGACTGGAAAATATCCCCCAAGTTCCGGGAGATCGAGCCGAAGTTGTCAAAATCACAATCCGCGCAAGGCAGTCTCGGCTACTTTATCACTCTTAAAGTAAAGTAGGGCTATATTTTGGCCAAGAAGCTCCAAACCGAGCGCTCAGAAAGCTGTGCTGTGTCCATTTCACTGCAAACCATGGCCATCAGGAGTTAGTTTAGAGTCCCCGGCGCTAGGCGGTCTCGGCTACTCTTTGAGTCTTTAAGCAAAGTGGGGCTATATTTCGGTCCAGAAGCTCGAAACCGAGCGTTTAATAAGTTTTCCTGTGTCCATTTCACGGCAAACCAAGGCCTTCAGGAGTTAGTTTAGAGTAATCGGGACTGTAAAATATTTCCCAGGTTCCGGGAAATCGAGCCGAAGTTACTCAAAATCACGATGCGCGCAAGGTGGTTTCGGCTACTCTATGAGTCCTAAAGTGAAGTGGGGGCTATATTTCGAACCAGAAGCTCCAAAGTGAGCGTTGAAAAAGTTTTGCTGTGTCCATTTCGCTGCAAACCAAGGCCATCATGAGTTAGAGTAGAGTCCCCGGGACTGGAAAATATCCCCCAAGTTCCGGGAAATCGAGCCGAAGTTGGTCAAAATCACGATGCGCGGAAGGCGGTCTCGGCTACTCTATTAGACTTAAAGTGAAGTGGGGCTATATTTCGGCGCAGAAGCTGGAAACTGAGCGTTCAAAAACTTTTAGTGTGTCCATTTCACTGCAAACCAAGGCAATCAGGAGTTAGTTTAATGTCCCCGGGACTGGAAAATATCCCCCAAGTTCCGGGAAATCGAGCCGGAGTCGGTCAAAATCACGATGCGCGCAAGGCGGTCTCGGCTAGTCTTTTGGTCTTATAATGAATTGGGGCTATATTTCGACCCAAAAGCTCGAAAGTGAGGGTTCAAAAAGTTTTGCTGTGTCCATTTCACTGCAAACCAAGGCCGTCACAAGTTAGTTTAGAGTCCCCGGGACAGGAAATAATCCCCCAAGTTCCGGGAAATCGAGCCGAAGTTGGTCAAAATCACGATGCGCGTAAGGCGGTCTTGGCTACCCTTTCAGTCTTAAGGTGAAGTGGGGCTATATTTCGGCCCAGAAGCTCGAAAGTGAGCGTTCAAAAAGTTTTGCTGTGTCCATTTCACTGCAAGCCAAGGCCATCAGGAGTAATTTTAGAGTTCCCGGGACTGGAAAATATCCCTCAAGTTCCGGGAAATCGAGCCGAATTTGGTCAAAATCACGATGCGCGCAAGGCGATTTTGGCTACTCCTTAAGTCTTGAAATGAATGTGAGCTATATTTCGGCCTAGAAACTCGAAACTGAGCGTGCGATCGTTTTACCTGTGTCCATTTCAGTGCAAACCAAGGCCATCAGGAGTTAGTTTAAAGTCCTCGGGACTGGAAAATATCCCCCTTGTTCCGGGAAATCGAGCTGAAGTTGGTCAAAATCACGATGCGCGTAAGGCGGTCGCGGCTACTCTATCAGTCTTAAAGTGAAGTGAGGCTATATTTCGGCCCAGAACCTCGAAAGTTAGCGTTCAAAAAGTTTTGCTGTGTCCATTTCACTGCAAACCAAGGCCATCAGGAGTTAGTTTAGAGTACCCGGGACAGGAAAATATCCCCCAAGTTCTGGGAAATCGAGCCAAAGTTGGTCAAAATCACGATGCGCACAAAGGAGTCTCGGCTACTCTTTTAAAATTAAAGTGAAATGAGGCGATATTTCGGCCTAGAAGCTCGAAACCGAGCGTGCGATCGTTTTACCTGTGTCCATTTCACTGCAAATCAAGGCCATCAGGAGTTAATTTAGAGTCCCCGGGACTGGAAAATATCCCCCAAGTTCCAGGAAATCGAGCCAAAGTTGGTCAAAATCACAATGCGCGGATGGTGGTCTCGACTACTCTATAAGTCTTAAAGTGAAGTGGGGTTAGATTTAGGCCCAGAAGCTCGAAACCGAGCGTGCGATCGTTTTACCTGTGTCCATTTTACTAAAAACCAAGGCCATCAGGAGTTATTTTAGAGTCCCCGAGACTGGAAAATATCCCCTAAGTTCCAAGAAATATAGCCGAAGTTGGTCAAAATAACCATGCGCGAAAGGTGGTCTTGGCTACTCTTTCAGTCTTAAAGTGAAGTGGGGCTATATTTCGGCCTAGAAGCTCGAAACCGAGCGTGCGATCGTTTTACCTGTGTCCATTTCACTGCAAACCAAGGCCATCAGAAGTTAGTTTAGAGTTCGCGGGACTGGAAAATATCCCCCAATTTTCGGGAAATCGAGCCAAAGTTGGTCAAAATCACGATGCCCGTAAGGCGGTCTCGGCTACTCTATTAGTCTTAAAGTGAAGTGGGGCTATATTTCGGCACAGAAGCTCGAAAGTAAGCGTTCAAATAGTTTTGCTGTGTGCATTTCACTGCAAGCCATGGGCATCAGGAGTTAGTTTAGAGTCCCCGACACTGGAAAATATCCCCCAAGTTCCGGGAAATCGAGCCGAAGTTGGTTTTATGGTTGCATCTTTTTATGAGCCCTTTGATAATGAGGAAATGTCATCCTCTCAAAAGCAAGCTTTAATTACACTCATTGAAAAGAAAGGAAAAGATAGAATCTATTTAGTAAATTGGAGACCAATATCCTTAATTAATGTAGATGCCAAAATTGCTTCCAAAGTAATTCCAGCAAGAATTATCAAAGTCCTTCCAGAGATAATACATACTAACCAAATAGGTTATGTTAAGGGCAGGTTCATTGGTGAAGCGGCAAGGTCAATTATAGAAGTTATGGAGTATACAAAACAACAAAATATACCAGGCATATTATTGTTTATTGATTTTGAAAAGGCGTTCGATAGTATTAACTGGAATTTTATGCTAAAATGCTTAGATGCTTTCGGTTTTGAGCCTATCCTCATGAGATGGGTAGAAACATTTTATAGAGACATAACTAGTTGTGTATTAAATAATGGCATTTGTACACCATATTTTGAAGTACAGAGAGGAGTAAGACAAGGACACCCGTTATCACCATATTCATTTATCATTGCAGCCGAAATTTTAGCAGTCGCTCTTCGAAGCAGAGAAGACATTCAAGGCCTAATGATAGGGCAGGAAGAATTTAAGCTGGTACAATATGCTGATGACCTTTACTCTGTTTGTACCTGATATTGAATGTGTAAAACTCATCCTTCAATTGCTTGATCGATTTACAATTTGTTCAGGCTTAAAGGTTAATCATACTAAAACTGAGGCAATGTGGATCGGTTCATGCAGACAAAATACAGCGAAACCTCTGGGGCTAAAGTGGAGCAAAAGTGTCAAAGCCCTGGGAATAGTATTTACCTATAATGATACTGACCAATTACAGAGAAAATTTTATGATAAATTAAAAGACATTCGAACACAAATACGGTTATGGAATTGCCGAGGTCTCTCACTATTTGGCAAAGTTACCGTCATTAAATCACTTCTGCTTCCCAAAATGCTATATGTGTTCTCAGTTATAACAACTCCAGAAGAATTTATAAAACAATTAAACATTATTATTTATAGTTTTTTTTATGGAAAGGGACAGATAAAATAGCTAGACTGGCAGCTGTAAATGACTTGAAACACGGAGGCTTGAACTTAATAGAATTTGAAACGTATGTTAAGCCGTCAAGATTAGCTTGGCTTGGTAGAATTTTTTCAGAAGGCTCGCCCCCATGGAAAGCTTATATTACTTATTTGCTTGAGGATTTTGGCGGGGTTTTTCTACTTAGTTGTAATTACGATGTCAAAGACTGTAAAATTAATTCCACTTTTTATAGAGAACTTCTCCAATGGTGGGCTGACTTAAGAATTGCCTTTTCAACAAAGCCATCTACATCTTACAATATAATTTGGAACAACAAAGATATTAAGATAGATAATAGAACAATATATTATTCGAATTATGTTAAAGCAGGTATCCTCCTTATTAACCACTTGCAATTCAACAAGAATAATATAGAATCTTATAATACTGCTATAAGTAAAGGTTTGAAGCATACAAATTTTTTAGTCTGGTCAGGAATTCGTTCTGCTCTTCCTGCCCACCTGAAGGATTTGGATGTGACCGAAAGTGAAATAGAGAGATGTTTGGAATTTCAATGTGGGGAGAAAAAATTTAATCCTACTATATGTAAAAATAAACACTTTTATGAATTGCTTGTTTCGGGTAAGGCACGAGTCTCAAGGGGCTTTGCTAAACTGAAAGAAGACTTTGGTTTAGCAGATTCAGCTGTTATTAAAGCGTTCATAAAAGTGAAAACTGTCTCATCCGAAATGTTTATCAGAAGCTTCCAATTCAAGATTTTAAATAATATCACTTTCACTGGCTAATTCTCGTCTAGCCAAAATAGGTTATGTTCAAGACGATTCTTGCACATTTTGTAGAGTTAGCTCAGAAACTGTTAATCATTTATTTTATGAATGTTTTCATACTAACCAGTTTTGGAAAGATTTCAAAAATTTTTGGTTTGCACTTTCTGGTAAACAGGTTAAATTTTCCTTGCAGGATGTTTTGATAGGCAAATTAGATGAAGTAAGTGACTTACTAAATTACTTTTTAATTGTTGCAAAATGGCATATCTGGACGAGTCGTAAACGAAGTCTCAGCCCAAATATTTATGTTTTTAAAGAAATGATTAATATGAAATATAAGACTGAAAAGTACATAGCCTTAAAAAACAACACGCAAAGGAAATTTCAGGCCAAATGGAAATTATTTATTGATAGTAAAGTGTGATTTCTTACACTATATAGTTCAAATAATTATATTCTTATCAACGTTTTGTAATTATGTTACTGACACTTAATAATAGCGCTGTACTTTGTATTTAATAACAGAAATTAAAATGTGGAAAAAACGCTGCGCGCAAGGCGGTCTAGGCTACTCTAGCAGTCTTAAACTAAAGTGGGGCTATATTTGGGCCTAAAAGCTCGAAACCGAGCGAGCGATCGCTTTACCTGTGTCCATTTCACTGCAACCCAAGGCCATCAGGAGTTAGTTTAGAGTCCCCGGGACTGGAAAATATCCGCCAAGTTCCGAGAAATCGAGCCAAAGTTGGTCAAAATCACGATGCGCGTAAGGCGTTTTCGGCTTCTCTATCAGTCTTAAAGTGAAGTGGGGCTATATTTCGACCCACAACCTCGAAACCGAGAGTGCGATCGATTTACCTGTGTCCATTTCACTGCAAACCAAGGCCATCAAGAGTTAGTTTAGAGTCCCGGGACTGGAAAATATCCCCCCAGTTCCGGGAAATCGATCCAAAGTTGGTCAAAATCACGGTGCCTGTAAGACGGACATACATATATAATGAGGGTTCTGGCGCAGCGCTCACGCACACAGTGTAAGCGCAGCGAAACTCCTCATCTGAAGATTCGGAGTTTCGTTGCGCTTACACTGTGTGCGTTCGCTTGCGACCAGAACCCTCATTATATATGTGTGTGTGAGAACGGCAGTGCTGCGCCAGAAATGTGTGTGAGAACGGCAGTGCTGCGCCAGAAATGTGTGTGAGAACGGCAGTGCTGCGCCAGAAATGTGTGAGAGAACGGCAGTGCTGCGCCAGAAATGTGTTGCGTGTGTTGTGGGGTCCGGGGGCTTGCACGGGTGCGGGTCCAGCGAAGCTGCAACGTCTGTGATCAATATGCGCGGATGCGCCCTTCAAAAGTGCGCCAGAAATTTTTTCCTATTGGAGAAGCGCACGCTCAGTGCATACTGCGCCGACATGGCTGCATGTGGACTTTCCGAGGCCATTCAAAGCCTCCCTCCAGAGCTTCGTGAGATCATTCTCAAGGAGTACATAGCGATAAAAATAAAGGAAAAAAGGAAATGGGGTGGGACAAGGTACACGAGAATATTTTTAAACTGCCTTTCTGCAAATTCAAGCAGAAGATTGTGCCGATGGTTATTTGCTTTGAATATGCGGACTGCTTTTTCGAGGGTTGTTGTTTTCCCTGTTTTGAAAGGGATGGAAATCTTCATAAAACATCGCTAAGCCGGCCGATGGAGTTAATAGAAGCCAGCCTAGAGCACAAGAATTTTTAAAAGAATGCTCCTGGGATGGTTTTAATTGGCACGAGTGGTTCCTTTATGGCAGGGAGCTTTAGCGAAAAAGGCGGCGACGATATAACCTCTGTTTGAATAATTGCATTAAAAATTCACGGCTTCATTTACATACCAAAAAAACATGCTTGTCAGTGTTCACTTGATTGCGTTTCTCGTGAATGAATATTTCACGCCTGAGTGGCAGAGACAAGTGCGTGATATTACACGCGAAGTTGTTGAATGCTTTCATGACGCGGTTCCGGTTGAGGCGACACAGCTTCCCGTTGTGAATTCCTGAAGGCTTCAGTTTAAGCGCGTTGCATTCCTCTTGGCTTCAGTTGAAGCGATCAGGAATTTTCAAAGCCACCAGGAATGTTGAAGTCAAAAGGAATTTTACAGGCGGATTTCAATTTTTTGTCCACAGTTTGTTAGAATAGGGTATTTCTTCTCGGCCTGGCCAATAAAAAGGGCACTCTTCGCCTTTTTTGAGGAAAAATTGGGCACGAAACGCGGTAGAACAAAGAGACTTCACTAGAGCGATAAAAAAAAACAGCTGATCGGGGGGTTTTCCCTATTTCGCGCATGACTGCGTCAGTGAGTAACCTTCTCGAAAGTTGAAGGCAATTTATGTGGCATGACAAATACCGCAATAACCTGTTTTTGACAAGACAAAGAGAGAGTTTTGTGTTTTTTCGCTCGAAATTTAGTTCGAAGCGGGAGGTTTCGTGATTTTTTTTATCATTTCGGCTTCAAGTCTGCCGCGGATGTCTTTCTCAAGTTTTTGGACATCAACATCAGGAAGCTTTCTCGTTGATGGTTGGCGAAGCATCCTTGCTCAGACCTGATCTTTCAGAAAGTTGTATTGCTGAAACTCCGAAAGGATAGTGTCGAACTCGTGGCAAGACACGTCGTTGTTGTTCAAAGCGTTCGAGAGAAGTCTGTTGACGGTGTCGCGCTTGGCAACGGCGAGCGTGGTGATCTCTTGATGCTTCTTGATCTTCGAGTCGAGCTTTTTGCCGGCGAGAATAAACGCAGACGAAACGAGAGCGAAGCACCTACCAGCGCCGCCAAGAGGAACGGCAGCCGGCAAGCCAACCACAGACAGAGTGGAGCCAAAACTCGCGCTAGAAAACGCTGCCGAGGGAACGCTAGAGCCGGCGGCGCCCCAATTAACGAACTTTCTCGCGCGTTTGTATTTTTTCGCGACGAGGCGATAGTGGTGGACCTCGCCGGCCAATGTATTGGAAATCTCGTTGACCTTCTGCAAGCGGAAATTTTGAGAAGGCTCTGCCGCCACCACCGGATATAGTGAAAGAATGAAAGAAGCGCTTGGTTTGGGAGACAGCGGGGGTTTTCCTTACCAACTGACGCCGCTAGGTTCAAAACTTTCCTTGCCCATCTCTGCCGTACCTTTCGACGGGAAAGTGCAAAGTTTGAAAAAATATTCGACGCCCCAATCCAAATATACGCCTGAACAATATTTCACGACAAAATTCCGAGAATTATTTAAAGACACCGAACTCAGGCACACGTCGCCAGTCGAATCAAAACGCTGGCTGGGAGGGCCAGACATAAAATATTGGCCGCAGCAGCTCAACTTCGCCGTTTTCTGCGCGACACAGGGATGCGGAGTTTCTCGCGAAATCTTTGTTAGCGGGATGGATCTCCCCCAGCAGATAAGAGCTTTCTACAAATTCCACGTGTACTTCACGGTCAGGCGAATTTTGTACCAGCCTGGAGGAATTCAGAGCATGAGCGCTTTGCCCGGAGACCCGCCGTTCAACCAGTACAACAATCATTACGACGTCGCTTTGTACAAAAGGATATGCGGCGAGTTCGGCATTGCCCCCTCGAGCGATTTCCGCTTCACGCACGGGGAAAACCACGGTCTGGGAAGCGTTTACGTGTACGCGTCAGGCGCGGGCCCGACGAAAACCGACTATAAATACCCGGGATGGAACAAATTCAGCGATGAAGGCGGCAAAGCAATAAATGGGGACTTGATCTATTACATCGCGCCCAACACCGCGAACGGTTTGACGCAGGCGGGCTTGTCGAGAATCAACCAGTCAATCGAGGCTTTCGTTTACTGCGTCCTGGGCGCGCAAGTCAACGTCCGCAGCAGCATTCTCGGCAATGGCGGTCGGGCGAGAGAAGCCCAGAGCGAGTTCCTGGTGCTGATGGAAAACGCGATCACACAGCCCGACTTGGCCGCGAGCGTGCAAAAGTACCAGCTCGCGGTGGACCAAGCGAAGGTAAGGCTCAATCTCGCTGTTGCCCCCATGGCGTGGCTCATGCCCGCGCAGATGACAATAAACACCGCAAGCGTGATCGGTTACAACACCAAGCTGAAACAGGCGGTCTCCGGGATGAAACTGGGGGTCAACAACGAGGTAAATCCAGACACAAAAAAAGCTGGGCTCAAAATCATGGCAGGTGGCCCGTCAAAAATTAACCCTCCCAACAGCCATCCGTCCAACCCGATACACAAAGCTGCAACAACCGAATCGGGGCGTGTGGTTCCATCCCACAAGAAACCAGCTTTGTCCGAAACTCAACAAGCGCAGCCACCCGAAGCTGCAGACAAAACGCCGCAACATGAAATTAACAAAACGGTGTTAATTGTCGTTTTTGTTGGATTTTCGGCGTTGCTTTTGATGGCTTAGAGCTAAGCTAACGCTGCTTCTTAAAATATTTATCGAACAGAAAGGCCACTGCGGCAAGAATGAGCAGCCATGTGTGCTCGGCCAGAAACCCGACGACTTGACCGGCGGCTTTGAACAGGAAGCTCACGATCGAGCCAATCAACCCGGGCAGCAGAGAGCCGAGTTTCGCGACAATATCTTTGAGGCCGTTCCCCAAAGCTTTGCCGGTAGCTTTCAAACCTCTGGTGAGGACCCCGATGACAGCGCCGATTGTGGTCCCAGCGGCGAGAAGATTGGCGGTCAAGGTCACGCCGTATTTTTTGAAGATCTCCTTGACCCTTTCCAAGAGAGGCCGCCCCCTTTCCCTTTCCGCGATCTGAGTTTGCAAACGCGCGATCTCCTCGTTTCTTTCTGCAACTCTGCCTTCTGCGGCTTCTTTTTCGGAAGGCGAGGCATTCACATGTTGGATGATCGCCTGGTCTTCCTCGTTTTGGCGCTGCAGCTCGCTTTCCTGGTCTTTCAGGTCGTCCAGCGGTTTTGTTTGGTTGAGCCTTTCTTCCATGGCGTTTGTTTCAATTTCTTTTGCCGCGATGCTGGCCCTGAGACTATCGACCTTTTTTTGTTCTTTTTCCACGTTTCTTGCTTTTTTTGTGAGCGAGTCCAAAGCTTTTTTCTTGTTTTCAAGATTGGTTTGATAGTTCTTTTTCAGTTGTTGGAGCCTTCGCAGCTCTGCTTCACTCGAAAGATTCGAACCATATTTATCCTGAAGGGCATCAATCTGAGCATCAGTTTGCGCGATTTTTTGTCTAAGGGCTTCCACTTCTTTCTTTTCTTCTTCTCTTTGCGAAGAGAGTGTTTCCGCCTGTTGAAGTTGGATCTCTGCCTCTGTCAGTCTTTGGTGCTGTTCTCTGATGTTGTCGCGGTCTTCAGCAATGATGTCTTCAGCTCTTGGCCCCAGAGCTGCTTTTTTCGCGTCTGTGAAACTTTTTTGTAACCCTTCGCCGCCAAGCTTGAAAATTTTAGACTCACCCCCCCGGGGGCCAAATGAAACGATCTCAGATTGATTTCCTTTTTTGCTGAAACCAATTGGGCCCAATTTTTTGAAGTCTACCTTCGGAAACCGTCTTCTGATTATTTCTTTTGCCCTTTCAAGCATGGAAGGTTTGTCATCGGTATGTATGAAATCACGGAGCAAAGGGGTTTCTTCCTGATAAGAAGTGTCAGGCAGGCCGGACTGCTCGTGAGGAAAAGTACTCATTTCCGTTTATTCGCCCCCGGGGTAGGGGTCGCCAGGTTGGTAGGGAGTGGACGCCGCACCTGGCTCAAAAGGACCGGTTGTGTTAAGCTCTTGTTCGCCTTCATCAGAGTCGTGGTCAATCTGATTGTCAAGGTCCGGGTCTTCGTAACCAAATTCTTTACCGCCTTGCGCCATAACGATATAGGTTAAGCCGGTTATTTTTTAAATTAGAAAATTAATGCCGGCGTATATACAATGTCAGTTACAGAGAACCTTCGCGCAACGCACAGCGAAAAGACCGTACATGCCATGAAGGCCGAGCGCGCAGTCAATCGAATCACCTTTACCCCCTCTGAAGCCAGCCCCGGAAGTACTCTGTATGTTTCAGTGCCCAAGCTGAACGAGAACGAGGTTCTGGTGCCGAGCTCGCTTGCGCTTGTCTTTGATATCGACCTTGCTGGAGGGGACGTCAACAACTTCCTCGTCCAGAACGTTACGCGGGCGCTCGTTGACAGGCTGGTCGTGAAGTTTGCAGGCACTCCCCTGCAAGACACGGTTGGGTATGACATCTACAAAACGTTCGAAGACCTTTTTCTTTCGCAGGAAGAGCGAGACAACAGGATTCTCGAAGGGATTCAGAGCGAGGATCTGTGCAAGATCCGCTCAGACGCGGGAGACAAGAAAACCTCGGGCGTCGCCGCTGAAAACAAGCTGAACGAGGTATACGGGAAAAAGTACCGGATCAGGCTTGACCATCAGATCTTAACCGACCACGGCGTTTTCTACCCCCAGGCCCTTTACAACGACCTCACGTTCAACGTAAGACTCGCCCAAGCTATACACGTGGTCAAAGGCTCCGACACAACCAAGCTGAAACACAAGCTGAAAAACATCCAGCTCGAGTACAAAATGATACGCAGCAAGACTCTGGCAGCCGAGGCGAGTAGCGTTTACTCCAGCGGCAAAGAGTTCAGTTACGACAACGTGCTGCATGACAAAGAGGTGACCTTAAAAAAAGACACTGACACGAGGATCAACATCAAAGTCAACACCCCGAAAAGGTCGCTAAAAGCCCTCCTCCTCCTGTTTGTAGAGCCGTATACCGCAGGCGCCAGAGATTCAGAAAAATTCATCTTCCCCGATCTGACGAAAGTCAGCGTCACGGTCAACGGCGCGCCCAACAAGCTTTACAGCGACGGCATCGAAGGCAAGGACATGTGGGAAGAGGCCCGCAACCTGTTTGTGAAAGAAAAAATAAAACGGAGCACATGGATATTACGAAGTTTTACACCGGTGATAAGTTAGGGCTTGTGATTGATATGCGCAGCATGATGTCCCAAAACATGCACGGCAGCGGCACGCGGATTGTGAACACTACGGATGGGATCCAGCTGGAAATTGAGCGGAAAGCCGAAGGCTCAGGCGACGTGAAATGCCACATATTCGTAATCTCCGACTCCCAGTTCAATCTTATGGACAGACAGCTGGAATCTGTACAGGATTAATATGGACCCCAGCATGATACCCTTCAACGCTCTCATCGTCGGGCCAACTAATTCGGGCAAATCGAGGTTCGTGGTGGACCAGCTCTACGGCCCTTTCCGCGGCAAGTTCGACTACATCGTGCTCATCTGCCCGACGTTCACGCACAACAAGACCTACCACCGGCTTGGCGAAAACGATCCGAGAATGGATGTGATAGTCTGCGAGCAGCACGACGTGGAAAGGTGGTTGAAGCTCGTGAGATGGCTTTCCGAGGGCACCAACACGCTCATAATCCTCGACGACTGCGCGGCCTCAAAAGATGTGAAAGGGCGCACAGGCGAGCTTGTGAATCTCGCCTTTTCCGCGCGGCATATGAGCATCAGCGTGTGGGCACTGGCCCAGAAGTTGACCGGAATAACCGCTTCCTTCCGTGAGAACGTGGCGGCGATCGTACTCTTTTACACCCCCTCGGCCAGGACAACGAAAGCCATCTTCGACGATTACGCCGGCGAGCTCTCCCCCGATGAGTACAGAGGATTGATTTCAAAGCTGAAAGAACGAAAGTTCTCTTATCTTATGTTCGCGCTTCACCACCCGTACGGGGTAAAGTTATTTTAATAAAAAAATGCGGGCTGTGTATAGCCTTGCACAATGTCTGCAGAAGACGCGTTAGCAGATGTTATGAACCTTATGGAAACGGAGCCCGCGCCGTCAAGTGGTCTCGCAGGCGGCCTTGTTCCAACCGCCCCCGACATTCCTGCTCTTCGCGAGCAGCTGGCCGTGCTCGTGTCCACAGGCAAAGCCAAAGAGGCTATCGGGGTGCAGCTTACCCACGAGCAGGTGAAGCGTCTGAACGACAAAGAGATCGAGAAATTCACCAAACGTTACGAGACATACGTGGGCTCGAAGACGACGGAAAGCCTGATCGACAGCTTCATTTTTCTTGCAACCAAAGTGGTCGGAATGACAGTCAAAATCAAAGACATCGAGGCTTACCAGAAAGAGCTCAGAAACGACTACATCTTGAACAAAGAGCTCTCCAATCTGGCCGGCAACCTGGCTTTGAAGTGCGGGCGGTTTCTTGCTGCGGCCAATGCGGTGTTCGTCACCACGAAACATATTGATTTTAGTCCACAGTTGCCGGAGCCGAGCCACCCTTCTCGCGACGAACACGGCTACCCGCTTGAGGGTGTTGATGAAGTACCCGGCTCAGAAACTGCAGAATAAATGGGGACCATTCATCAACAATTACTGAGGCCTTGCTGCCCATTTTTAACAATTGAACTTTTTTATTTTCTCAGAATACGGTTCGCTTCAATGTCAACCGAACAATCCGAGAGCGCGCCTTCCGCCGGCACTAAGACCAAGGCAGTGCCTTCCGCCGTCACTGCGCCTCAGGTAGAGGCCAAAACAGCGCCTGCCGCCGATACCACACGTCAAGCGACGACTCAGGCTGCAACCACGCAGCGCGTAAAAAACCCCAAGCGTGTGGCCGCCGGAAAAATGGTTGCCGAAAGAAGTCGTCTGGCCCGAGAAGAACAGAAGAAAGCGGCCGAGGCTTATTACGCAGAAAAGCGAGAGAAAGCAGCCACAGAGGCCCCAAAGCCAGACGCGTCTACAGAAAAGCACGAGAAAGCCGCAGAGGCCCCAAAGCCAGCCGCGTCTACAGAAGGTGAAAGCCCCAAGAGCGGCGGCCCTTTTGGCCTCAGCGCCAACCAATGGATTGGTATTGGCAGCATAGGCGTTTCCCTGGGCGGGCTCTATTACAAGCGTGAAGACTCATGGCTATGGCCAACACCGCATTAGACAAAATTAGAACGCCGAAGCCCTCGCCTGAGCCTTCAACTGAGACCGCGAGTGTCGCGCCAAAACCTGCTCGCGATACACGGCCAAGAAGATTTTAAAAAATGCTTTAAATGTTTGCGCGTGATGAATATCTCACGATGAAGATGCCCAGCATTATGCAGGTTCTCATCTATACATCAGCAATGGGAGGGCTTGCGATTTTTTGGACAGATTTTACCATCAAGACTTTGGAGATGTTGCAACGTCTTGCCAACGAAATGTTTGAAGTGCGCAGGTAAGACAGATTAATTTTTGTTTTAAACTTTCGCTCTTGACTTATATCAACGCACCATGTCCGACAACAAGCTTGTCAAGACCGTCATTGACGCCGCAACTCTCACGGGATTAGCCGCGGGCATCGGCTGGCCTGCGAAAAAGGTTGTGAAAGAGAATTTCACTTCCGATCCAAGCAGCAGCTTTATGAATTACGTGAAGTTCACCGTCGTCATGGCTGGCAGCATTGCGCTAAAAGGGTACCTTGAGGACCAGAAAATCCTCCCCGCAATCATTTGAAAAATGTTCTCATAATATAATCCAAATGGCGCCTTGTTATTTCCGCATCAAAGCCTTCACAACGGTTGCACTGTGGTTTTTCCTATACAAGACAGTGGATTGCACCGCCGATGCCATAGAATTTGTTTGGGGGAAGAAGTGCATCCTCCATGAAGACTCCGATTCTGAGGATGAAGGCTCCCTTTTTGAGGATCTTGATACTGAGGAATTCCCATTACAGGATATATGCCCTGCACCTCCTCCCAACGAACCCCCTCCGCCTCCAAACGAGAACAATTAAAAATAGATTTTACAACATATACAATGGCGAGCATCGCGATCCTGATTGGAGGGGCTGTGTTGAACGCCACGGCTTTTATCGGCGGCAATTATCTGGCGAGGGCGCTCGGCGGGGGCGGCAAAGCCGCGCTTGAAGAAAAAAAGCGCCACGACAAGGCTCTCGAAGATTATCAAGCCGCTTACGCCAAATATACGCGCGACCGAACACAGCTTCTCGACTGGATCGCGACCAACGCGCAAACAAAAGAGCAAGCCAAGCAGAACATGACCAACACGGACTACGCCTTCAAACTCTACAACCAGGCGCATTCTGACGAACAGATGGTGCCCCCCCAAGGAGCCGAAGTTCTCAGATTTCTATCAGCCGAGCGAGCAGCAGAAAAACGCCGAACTAGCGTTCGTGAGCGCCGGGGCGCTCGCTCTTGGTTACGCGGCCTTCCGGTTCCTTTAAACTTTTTTACGCCTTACTTATATGGACGCCAAACTCGCGAAGATTTACTACAGCCCCGGGGGCTACTGAAAAGGTCTAGCCGCGATCAAAAAATTGGCCGAGGTCGCCAAGGTACCTGAAGAAGCCGCAAAAAAATGGCTGATCAGGCAAGCGCTCTGGCAGATATACCTCCCCGCGCCGAAGCGGATTCCTCGGCCTAAATTCGACGTTCCCACGCCCAACAGGGTCCATCAGGCTGACCTTCTTTTTCTGCCGCACGACAAGCTCCCTCGCGGCCGCAAAATTTTCAAATACGCGCTCACCGTTGTCGACGTGGCCAGCCGCTTCAAAGAGGCCGAACCCCTGACTTCGAAAAATTCTGATGAGGTCGCCCTGGCCTTTCAGAAGATTTACAAGCGCTCGCCTCTCGAATGGCCCGAAATGCTGCAGGTTGACCCCGGGCGCGAATTCATGCGCGCCGTCACCAAAGAGATGGACAAGCACCAAACCTTTATCCGGCACGGGCGCGTTAACAATCACCGCGACCAGGCCATTGTCGAACGTTTCAACCGCACTCTGGCTGAGCGATTGTTCGGGCACCAGTACGCCGAAGAGATGCTTCTTCCTCAGGGCAAGCGGTCCACTGCCTGGGTGAAAAGACTTCCTGAAGTTGTTTCGGCTCTGAACAACGAGGTCACAAGCCTTATCGGCAAGAAACCCGCCGTCGCCATCAAAGAAAAAGCTGTTTACGCAAGGCCGTCGACGCCTTACACGAGGCCTGTTGGAAAAAGCGAAAAAATCCTCCCCTCTCTTGTCCAAGTTCGTTATCTCTACCAGCCCGGCGAGCTTGAAGGGGGCGTGAAGAGGGCCACGGATCCAATCTGGTCTTTGAAAGTTTTCGGCATTGAAAGGTCTTTTTCCAAACCCGATCAGCGCGTTCTATACTATCTGCGCGACGGGCCCAAGCGCGGCTTCGTGCGCGAAGAGCTGCTGGTTGTTCCTCCGAACACACAATTACCCCCAGAGCAACTTTGAAACTTCGGCCTCCAACCCTCTAAGTTCGTCATCTGTTAATGTTGACAATATATCCATGCAGGTGTACCCGTAAGCTTTTGTATGGATACCGTCGTCATCTATCCATCGCTTTGAATCAAATGGCGAAAGCGAAATTTTGTTAATATGCACACCGTAGATCTCGTGACCCTCGCTTCGAAGAATATTCATTCCATGCCATTGCTGCTTCCCACCGAAAAGCGTTTCCTTGTACTGTTCATGTGTTATTTGTTTCTTTACAACGTTCTTTTTCACACTCTTCGCTTTTTTGATATTTTTTTCGTCCGCCTTCAAGATGGAGTCTCAGACCAACGTACTCTGCGATTGGGGTTCCTGCACATTCGTCTTTCATTTTTCCCAAGACCTTTTTATTCTTGTTTGAGTGGAGGGGATGCTCCTCCGGGTAGTCGCTCGTGTCGTAAAGGTGCATGTTGTTTTTCATGTCTTCGTAGACGTCTTCTGTTTCGATCTCGACAAGAAGGCTGTCGGTGTCCGTGTACAACAGCTCGCACTTCGGGCCGTACTTCTTTTTTAGCTCGTTGTAAAAGAAGTCGTACATCAGGATCTTGCTGTTGTCAAGGATCGTCATCCCCGTGTAGACCGGCTTGTTTAGAAGCAGCTTGCTTTTTCGCATGTCAATCCCCGCCATGTCGTTTGAGAATAAAACATGCCTTGAGTACAAAGAGCTGGCTATCAATTTCCTTATTTTGCCCGTCTCGTTGCTGCGCACTATTCTTATGTCAACGCGATTGCGCAGGTTTTCCATGGTTTTGCCGAAAACGGAGTTGTTCATTAGCTTGTAAAAGTTCTTTTCAAAGTCGCTCTTCGCTTTCTTCCTAAACTGTGTGTTCATCCGGATGTACGGCTCCATCCAGCGTTCTTGTTCGAACTCCAGCACCCTGTGCACACGCTTCAGTTTCATTCCCTGCTTCAGATAAAACTGCAAGTTCCTGTAATGCACAACGTAGTTCTTTTTGTCTTGAAGCGTCAGCAGCAGCTTCTTGCTGTCCGGGGGTTTCAGGTCTAGGTCTTTCATCAGCCCCTTTTGGTAGTCCGACATCCACTCCTTTTTTACGGCCTTTTTCTCCGGCGCCAGGGGATAGCTGTTGTGCTCCTCGTAATGTTCTGGCGGGTATTCGAGATCCACCTCGAGAATACACCCCTTCTTTGCTTTTTCTTTCATCCCAAGAATCTCCTCCTCTGTGGGCAACTCGCTTTTCCACTTGAAGCCTCTTATCGGGAGAGGCAAACTCATCGCCCATTCGTAAAGATTGTTTGCGTCGAGATAGAGGAGGTATTTTTTTGGCTTGCTGGGGTCGTAGCCCGGTACTTGCGGGTTGTTTCCCTTGGGGAACCTTTTGCTCACCATAGAGATTCCATCCCGCATCCCCTTTCTACGAAGAGGTGCTTTTCGTAGTCTGTGAAGAGCTCAAGCTCGACCCCAGTCTTTTTCAAGAGCGCGTCCCAGGAGAGTCCTGGCGACGTGAAATAGTGCGCCGGATCCAGCCCGTACTGATCAAGGCACAGTTTTCTGAAGTTCTCAAACACATCCGCCAGCAGCGCGACGTCAGTTTTCACGTAAAGATCGTGGTATTCGCCCAGCGTTTTGCATCCAAAAGCCTCCCAGACCGCCTTCGCGTGCGCGTACTCTTCGTCTGTTATGTGCTCGTCGTTCAGCTTGCTGTAAAACTTCTCTTTGTCCGGAAGCCTTGTCTCTCTGACTCTTTCCCTTGAGTCCATATACTCGTAAGGATAGATCCTTTTTTGTAAAGCAGGTCGCTGCCTTTCGAAATCGTTGATGTTATTTTTAACGACTCCCTCGGTGTCGCTCTTACAAGTGAATCGAGGTTCCCTTGCAAAAAGTTCAAGCTGTCGATGAAACGAAGATTACCTACAGAGAATGTTATATATTTCTCCATGTTGTTGGCGACGCATTTCACCTCTTTCTCCAGCTTAGACATCGCTTGCATCAAGTGGTGCGCGTCGTAGCCCCTCAGGTTGTGGAATACGACTGGTATTGGGTCAGTCTTGGGGTTAATTCGCAATTTCTTGTTACATTCGGCGTGCGCGGCTCCGCGGAACCTGCCCGTTATGTGGCAATGGTCCTTTACCGCGTCTCTGAAGTTTTTCTGAAGTAAAGGGTTTCCACAGTACTTGCAGTTTTCCTGTGATCCGGCTTCCAACTTGTCTTTTTCATCTTCCAGCCTTTTCAGCCTTTGAAATCCCCACTTCTCCTTCTCTTTCTGTGCCATGTAGAAACATTTTTTGTGTCCTTGCCCCCAGTAAACCCATTTTTCTCTTACGCCTTCTTCATCCGGTTCTTCTTCAAAGTTCCAGACAGGCAAAGAATCCATGAATTCGTCTTTTATTAGAGCTTTGTTGCAAACGTGGCAATCGACCGCTTTCTTGAAGTCTTCCCAGTCCTTCCACGTCATTTCAATCGGCTTTGGTGTGGCCAAACTCTCTCTTATTTTCTCTTCCTCCTGCATAATGGCACCTAAAAACTCCCCAACCGCATTTTCACCCCTGTAAGTGTTGGAACCTACCACTTCACCATCGCTTCTCACAACAAGGTAAGAATATCCGCATGCCTCGTGCCTTTCGGTCTTCTCTGTGTAGCTCGTTTGCGTTCTCTCACGCTCACATCCATGAATCTTTCTTACAAGAGCCTCAAAATCCGCGTAAATAATGAAGGGCATCTTCATCTGTTTTTTGAAGTTTTCGAAAGAAAGGGTGTTTTCCCCCTCTTTCGGCATCACAATCCTTGTCGGCCTGCCGTTCACACCGTTGCAATATTTTTTGTGTTCCACGAGCAAGTCTGCTCTTGAGAAACCGGTCAAGCACAGCATGCAATAGTGCTTTGCATTGCTGTTCTTTGTCTGATCGAACAGCAAAGCGCTTTCTCTTTTTACGTAACAGTAGTGCTGAATTTCCCCTTTCTCGATTAACATCAGGCTTATCCGCGGCACGTTCGCTTGTTTTTTGCTTATGTGGTGCACTATCACGCACTCCTTTTCCCATCCGAAGACGTTTATTGCGAGTTTCGGGTTTTGCGCCTCGAGCTTTTCTATCTGTTTTACCGGTGTGGGGAAATCGATGCCAACGTAGTTTATGCCGTCGTTGACCGGATATTTGCTCGGTCTTTGCGGGTCTTTTCCGTTTTTCGGTGGAAATAAAGCCGCTCTTAGAGACCATTTCAGACATTCGTTGTCACTGTTCTTGATGTTGATTATCGCTTTCTTTTTCGCCAGTTTGGCGGGAAGAGGCAGATATGTCCCTCCGCGAAGTGGCTGATAGCGCGCAACATTCACGTACGCGACCTGTATCCTTTCAACCGCCCATCCTGATCCCATCTCTGACCAGTGCTCTATTTCTCCTTTTGCGTTTTCAATGAATTCGTCGAATTTTTGTCTTATCAGGTCTTCTTCGTTCTTTTTGAAAACGTGCGTTTCGTCTTCTTTGAAATAATGCTCCATAAATTGCGTTTGGTCGTTTCTTTCTATTGAGAACTTCACTTGTAACCCGAAACTTACTTTAACGCTATTTAACCTTAGCGTTTCTTGTTCGACCAAATCGGTGATCTTTTCTTTGTTCTCTCTTGCGAACCTCAAAAGATCTTTATTATTTGGGTTCCTTTCGGATATATCCATTCTCCACACACGGAGCCATTCTTGGAAATTGTTTTGGGATATTTGGAACCCGTCATATAATGCGTGAACCTCGTGTGCCAACGGCTCGGGAAGGTTTATTCTTTCCTCCCTCGGTATTGGGCCGTAGAACATTTGCAGAACATCGGACGAGTATCTTGTGGCAGCCATGTCGGCGCAGTATGCACTGAGCGTGCGCTTCTCCAATAGGAAAAATTTTCTGGCGCACTTTTGAAGGGCGCATCCGCGCATATTGATTACAGACGTTGCAGCTTCGCTGGACCCGCACCCGTGCAAGCCCCCGGACCCCACAACACACGCAACACATTTCTGGCGCAGCACTGCCGTTCTCACACACATTTCTGGCGCAGCACTGCCGTTCTCACACACATTTCTGGCGCAGCACTGCCGTTCTCACACACACACATATATAATGAGGGTTCTGGTCGCAAGCGAACGCACACAGTGTAAGCGCAACGAAACTCCGAATCTTCAGATGAGGAGTTTCGTTGCGCTTACACTGTGTGCGTGAGCGCTGCGCCAGAACCCTCATTATATATGTGTGTGACGGTTTCGGCTAGTCTATCAGTCTTAAAGTGAAGTCGGGCTATATATCGGCCCAGAAGCTCGAAAGTGAGCGTTCAAAAAGTTTTGCTGTGTCCATTTCACTGTAAACCAAGGCCATCAGGAGTTAGTTTAGAGTCCCCAGGAATGGAAAATATCCCCCAAGTTCCGGGAAATCGAGCCGAAGTTGGTCAAAATCACGATGCGCGTAAAACGGTCTCGGCTACTCTTGCAGTCTTAAAGTGAAGTTGGGCTATATTTCGGCCCAGAAGCTCGAAAGTGAGCGTTCAAAAAGTTTTGCTGTGTCCATTTCACTGCAAACCAAGGCGATCAGGAGTTAGTTTAGAGTCCCCAGGACTGGAAAATATCCCCTAAGCTCTGGGAAATCAAGCCGAAGTTGGTCAAAATAACGAGGCTATTAAGGAAGACTTGGCTATTCTGTTAGTCTTAAAGTGAGGTGGTGCTATATTTCGGCCCAGAAGCTCGAAAGTGAGCGTTAAAAAAATTTTGCTCTCTCCATTTGACTGCAAACCAAGTCCATCAGGAGTTAGGTTAGAGTTCTCAGGAGTGGAAAATTTCCCCCAAGTTCCGGGAAATCGAGCCGAAATTAGTCAAAATCACGATGAGCGTAAGGCGGTCTCGGCTACTTTTTTAGTCTTAAAATAAAGTGGGGCTATATTTCGGCTTAGAAGCTCCAAACCGAGGTTTCAAATATTTTTTCTCCGGACATTTCAATGACAACCAAGACCATCACACGTTAGTTTAGAGTCCTTAGTACTGGAAAATATATGCCAAGTTCCTGGAAATATACCTAAAGTTGGTTAAAAATACCCTGGGCGTAAGGCGGTCCCAGCTACCTTTTCAGTCTTAAAATTAAGTAGGGCTATTTTTTGGCCTAGAAGCTCGAAAGTCAGCCTTCAAATATTTTGTTTCTGCACATTTCACTAATAACCAAGACCATCACAAGCTAGTTTAGAGACCCTGGGACTGGAAAAAATCCCCCAAGTTCATGGAAATCGACCCAAAGTTTGTTAAAATTACACTGCGCGTAATGCGATCTCCGCTACTTTTCCAGTTTTCAAATGAAGTGGGGCTATATTTAGGCCTAGAAGCTCGAAACCGAACGTTCAAATATTTTTCCTCTGCTTATTTTACTGAAAACTAAGGCCACCACAAGTTACTTTAGAGTCCTCGGAACTGGAAAATATTCCCCAAGTTCCTGGAAATCGACCAAAAGTTGGTCAAAATTTCGCTGCGCTTGAGGCGGTCTCGGCTACATTTTTAGTCTTAAAATGAAGTTGTACTATATTGCGGCCGAGAAGCTCAAAACCCCGCGTTGAAATATTTTTCCTCTGCCTATTTCAATAAAAACCAAGACCCTAAAGAGTTAGCTTAGAGTCCCCGGGACTGGAAAATATCCGCCAAGTTCCTGGAAATCGTCCCAAAGTTGGTTAAAATTAGGCTGCGCGTAAGATGGTTGTATCTACTTTTTCAGTCTTAAAATGAAGTGGGGGTATATTTCGGCCTAGAAGCTCGAAACTCAGCCTTCAAATATTTTTCCCCTGCCCATTTTACTGAAAACCAAGGGCAGCAGGAGTTAGTTTAGAGTCCTTGGGACTGGAAAATATCCCTCAAGTTCCGGTAAATCGAGCAAAAGTTGGTCAAAATCACGATGGGCGTAAGGCGGTCTCGGCTACTCTATCAGGCTTAAAATGAAGTTGGGCTTTATTTCGGCCTAGAAGCTTGAAACCTAGCGTTCAAATATTTCCTCTTTCCATTTCACTAAAAACAAAAGTCATTACGCGTTAGTATAGAGTGCCCGGAACTGGAAAATATCCCGTAAGTTCTGAGAAAGCGAGCCAAAGGTGGTCAAAATCACGATGCCGGTCAGGCGGTCTCGGATACTTTTCCACTCTTAAAATAGAGTGGGGCTATATTTCCGCCTAGACGCTCAAAACCGATTGTGCCATCGTTTTACCTCTGTTTATTTCACCGAAAACCAAGGCAATCACCAGTTAGTTTAGAGTCCTCAGGGCCGGAAAATATCCATCAAGTTGCTGTAAATCGACCCAAAGTTGGTCAAAATCAGGCTGCGCATAAGGCGGTCTGGGCTACTTTTTAAGTCTGAAAATTAAGTGGGGCCTTATTTTGGGGCTAGAAGATCGAAACCGACCGTGCCATTTTTTTTGCGCTATGTTTGGGTAAATGCACCAAACTTGAAAATATGTGCCACACTTGTAAATATGCGTCCCACTTGGAAAAATGTGCCACACTTGGAAACTGCGCCACACTTGCAAAAATTTGCCACACTTGGAAAATATGCCAAACCTAAAAAAATGCGGCACAGTTGGTAAAATGCGGCAACCTTGGAAAAATGCGCTACACTTGCAAAAATAAGCCACACTTAAAAAAATAAGCAACACTTGCAAAAATGTGCCACACTTGAAAAAATGCGGCACATTTGGTAAAATGCACAACACTTGGAAAAATGCGACACACTTGGATAAATGGGCCAAACTTAAAAAAACGCGCCATACTCGCAGAAATGTGCCACACTTGGAAAAATGGGCAACACTTAAAAAATTGTGCCACACTTGACACAATGCGGCACAGTTGCTAAAATGAAAAAACCTTGGAAAAATGCGCCACACTTGGAAAAATGCATCACAATTGGTAAACTACGCCACACTTAGAAAAATGCGCCACACTTGCAAAAATGTGCCAAACTTGAAAAATTGGGTATTACTTGGAAAATGTGGTACACTTAAAAAATGCGTTACAGTTGTTAAAATGCGCAAACTTGGAAAAATGCGCCACACTTCTAAAACTGCTCCACGTTTAGCAAAATGCGCCACGTTTGGCAAAATGCACCAAACTTGGAAAAATGCGGTACACTTGGATAAATGCGCCAAACTTAAAAAAATGCGCCACACTCGTAGAAATGTGCCACACTTGGAAAAATGGGCAACACTTGAAAAAATATGCCACACTTGACAAAGTGCGGCACAGTTGGTAAAATGAAGCAACCCTGGAAAAATGCGCCACACTCAGAAAAAAGTGCCCAACTTCAAAAAATGCATCACAATTGGGAAACTACGCCACCATTAGAAAAATGCGCCACACTTGCAAAAATAGGCCACACTTGGAAAACTGGGTAACAGTTGAAAAAATGCGCTAAACTTGAAAAAAAGCGGCACAGTTGTTAAAATGCGCCACACTTCGAAAAATTCGCCACGTTTGATAAAAAACACTACACTTGGAAAAATGCGCAACACTGGAAGAAATGCGCCACACTTGGAAAACTGGGTAACATTTGGAAAAATGTGCTAAACTTGAAAAAAAGCGGCACAGTTGTTAAAATGCGCCACGCTTCGAAAAATTCGCCACGTTTGGTAAAAAACACTACACTTGGAAAAATGCGACACACTGGAAGAAATGCGCCACACTTGGAAAACTGTGCAACACTAAAAAAATCTGCCAAATTTAACAAAATTCACCACACTTGGGAAAATACGCCACACTTGGAAAACTGCGCCACACTTAGAAAAATGCTCCACCCTTGAAAACAATGCGGCACAGTTAATAAAATGTTCATTTCACCGAAAACCAAGGCCATCACGAGTTAGTTTAAAGTGCGCAGGACTGGAGAATATCTCCCAAGTTGCTGGAAATCGACCCCAAATTGGTCGATATCACGCTGCGCATAAAACGCTCTGGGCTACCTTTTGAGTCTTAAAATTAGCTGGGGCGATATTTTGGCCTAGAAAATCCAAACCAAGCGTTCGATTTTTTTTTGCTCTGTCAGTTTCACCAAAACCCAAGGGCATCAGGACTTAGTTTAGAGTCCCTGGGACTAAAAATATCCCCCCAGTTGCTGGAAATCGACCCGAAATTGGTCGATATCACATTGCGCGTAAGGCGGTCTCGGCTTCCTTTTTCAGTCTTGAAATGAAGTGGGGCTATATTTCGGCCTAGAAGCTCGAAACCGAGCGTGCGATCTTTTAACTTCTCTCCGTTTCACCAAAAACCAAGCCCATCAAGAATTAGTTTAGAGTGCCCGGGACTATCAAACATCCCCCACGTTAATGGTAATCGACCCAAAGTTGGTCAAAATCACGCTGTGCGTAAGGCGGTCTCGGCTCATTTTTAAGTCTTGAAATCAAGTGCTTCTATATTTCGGCCTAGGAGCTCGAAACCGAGCGTGCGATCGTTTTACCTCTTTCCATTTCACAGAAAACCAAGGTCATCAGCAGTTAATTTAGAGTCCTGGAACTGGAAAATATACGCCAAGAGTCTGGAAATCGACCCAAAGTTGATCAAAATCACGCTCGGCTCATTTTCAGTCTTAAAATAAAGTGGAGTATATTTCGGCGTACAAGCTCGAAACCGAGCGTGCGATCGTTTTACCTCTGTCGATTTCTCCAAAAACCAAGGCCATCAGGAGTTAGTTTAGAGTCCCTGGAAATTAAAAATATGCCCCCAGTTCCTGGCAATCGACCCAAAGTTGGTCAAACTCGCGATGCGCGTAAGGCAGTCTCGGCTACTTTTTCAGTCTTAAAATAGAGTGGGGCTATATTTTGGCCTAGAAGCTCGAAACCGAAAGTGCGATCCTTCTACGTCTGTCGATTTCACCGAAAACCAAACCAATCACGAGTTAGGTAAGGGTCCCCGGAACTAGAAAATATGCCCCAAGTTGCTGGACGTCGACCCAAAGTTGGTCAAAATCAGCCTGCGCGTAAGGCGGTCTCCGCTACTTTTTCGGTCTTATGACAAAGTGGGGCTATATTACGGCCAACAAGCTCGAAAAAACCGTGCGATCGTTTTACCACTGTTGATTTCACCGAAAAACAAGGCCGTCAGAAAATATATTATATTCCCTAGGACTGGATAATATCCCCCAAGTTCCGGAAAATTGAGCCAAAGTTTGCCAAAATCACGATGCGCGTAAGGCGGTCTCGGCTACTCTATCAGTCTTAAAATGAAATCGGGCAAAATTTCGGCCTAGAAGCTCGAAACCGAATGTCTAAATATTGTTTCTCTGTCCATTTCACTGAAAACCAAGGCCATCAGGAGTTAGTTAAGAGTCCCCCCTCAACTGGGAAATATCCCCCAAGTCCATTGAAATCGACCCAAAGTTGATCAATATTGCGCTGCGCGTAAGGCGATGTCGGCTAATTTTTTAGTCTCACAATAAAGTGGGCCTATAATTTAACCTATAAGATCCAGAATGAAGCTCGTTGTGGCCTTAATTTTCAGTGCAATGGGCAGAGAAACAATATTTGAAGTCTAAATTACGAGCTTCTAGGCCGAAATATATCCCCACTTCATTTTAAGACTTAAAAAGTAGCCGAGACCGCCTTACGCGTATCGTGATTTTGACCAACTTTGGCTCGATTTCCCGTAACTTGGGGGATATTTTCCAGTCCCAGGGGCTCTAAACTAAGTCCTGATGGCTTTCGTTTCCAGAGAAATGGACGCACGTAATGGACGCAGGTAAAACGATCGCACGCTCGGTTTCGAGCTTCCAGGCCGAAATATAGCCCCACTTCATTTTAGGACTGAAAGAGTAGCCGACACCGCCTTCCCCGCATTGTGATTTTAAAAAAAGTTTGGCTCGATTTCCCGGGTTTTGGGGGATATTTACTAGTTCCAGGGACTCTAAACTAACTCCTGATGGCGTTGGTATGCAGAGAAATGGACACAGGTAAAACGATTCCAGGCTCGGTTTGGAGCTTTTAGGCCAAATTATAGCCTCACTTCATTTTAAGACTGAAAATGATCCGAGATTGCCTTACGCGCATTGTGATTTTGACCAATTTTTGGCGCATTTTTCCAAGGTTGCTTCATAATACCAACTGTGCCGCATTTTTTTAAAATATGGCACATCTTTTCAAGTGTGGCACGTTTTTGCAAGTGTGGCGCATTTTTCTAAGTGTGGGGCATTTCACCAAGTGTGTCGCATTTTTCCAAGTTTGGCCCAATTCTCCAAAAGTATGGCATTTTTCCAAGTGTGGTGCATTTTGCGAAACCTTAAGCATTTTTCCAAGTATGGCGAAGTTTTCCAACTCTGCCGCATTTTTTGCAAGGTTGGCGCATTTTTCCAAATTTGGCGCATTTTTTTTAAGTGTGGTGCCTTTTTTGCAATTGTGGTGCATTTTTCTAAGTGTGGCGAAGTTTTCCTATTGTGGCGCATTTTTCCAACTGTGGCACATTTTTCTAAGTAAGGCGCATTTTTCCAAGGTTGCCGCATTTTACTTACTGTGCCGCAGTTTTTCAAGTGTTGCCCAGTTTTCTAAGTGTCGCACATATTTGCTAGTGTAGTGCATTTTTCTAAGTGAGGCGCAGTTTTCCAAGTGTGGCGAATTTTCCAAGTTTGGCGCATTGTTCTTTTAAGTGTGGCGCATTTTTCCAAGGTTGCCGCATTTTACTCACTGTGCCGCTTTATTTCGGGTGTTGCCTAGTTTTTCAAGTGTCGCACATATTTGCTAGTGTAGTGCATTTTTCTAAGTGTGGCGCAGTTTTCTAAGTGCGGCGCATTTTCCAAGTTTAGGGCATTGTTTTTTTAAGTGTGGCGCATTTTTACAAGAGTGGCGCATTTTTCCGAGTGTGGGGCATTTAACCAAGTGTGGCGCATTTTTCGAAGGTTGCCGCAATTTACCAAGTGTGCCGCATTTCTTTAATTGCTGCCTAGTTTTCCAAGTGTGGCGCACTTTTCGAAGTTTAGCGCATTTTGCAAGTGTGGTGCATTTTGCCAAACGTGGCGCATTTTTCGAAGTGTGGCGCATTTTGCAGAGTGTGGCCCATTTTTCCAAGGTTGCGCATTTTAACAACTGTGCCGCATTTTTGAAGTGTAGCTCATTTTTCCAAGTGTTACCCAATTTTCCAAGTGTGGCATATTTTTGCAAGTGTGGCGCATTTTTCCAAGTGTGGCGCATTTTTCCACGTATGGCGCAGCCGAGACCGCCTTGCGCGCATCGTGATTTTGACCAACTTTCGCTCGATTTGCCGGAACTTGGGGGATATTTTCCAGTGTCGCGCATTTTTCCAAGGTTGCTCCATTTCATCAACTGTGCCGCATTTTTTCAAGTGTGGCACATTTTTCCAAGCGTTGCCCATTTTTCCAAGTGTGGCACATTTTTGCAAGTGTGGCGCATTTTTCTATGTGTGGCACATTTTTCCAGGATTGCTCCATTTTATCAACTGTGCCGCATTTTTTCAAAGTGTGGCTCATTTTTCCAAGTGTTGCCCATTTTTCTAAGTGTGGCACATTTTTGCAAGTGTGGCGCATTTTTTTAAATGTCGCGCATTTTTTCAAGCGTGGCGCATTTTTCCAAGTATGACGCAATTTTCTACGTTTACCGCATTTTTTTTGGTGGCGCATTTTACCAACTGTTTCGTATTTCTTACAAGTGTGGCGCATTTTTCCAAAGTTGCCGCATTTCACCAACTGTGTCCCTGTTTTTCAAGTGTTTGCAAGTTTTATAAGTGTGGCACATTTTTTGCAAGTGTGGCGCATATTTCTAAGTGTGGCGCAGTTTTCCAAGTGGGGCGCATATTTCCAAGTGTGGCGCATTTTTCCAAGTTTGGTGCACTTTTCCAAACCTAGCGAAAAAACAATGGTACGGTCGGTTTCGAGCGTCTAGCCCCAAAATATAGCCCCACTTCATTTTCAGACTTAAAAAGTAGCCCAGACCGCCTTAGACGCACCGTGATTTTGACCAACTTTGGGCCGATTTCCAGCAACTTGGGGGATATTTTCCCGTCCTGGGGACTCTAAACTAACTCGTGATGGCCTTGGGTTTTGGTCAAATGGACAAACGTAAAACGATGGCACGATCGCTCTCGAGCGTCTAGGCGGAAATATAGCCCCACTTTATTTTAAGACTGAAAAAATAGACGGGATCGCCTTACGCCTAGCGTAATTTTTACCAACTTTTGGGCCGATTTCCACAAACTTTGCGGATATTTTCCAGTCCCAGGGACTCTAAACTAACTCGCGATGGCCTTAGTTTTCAGTGAAATGGGCCGAGGAAAACTAGGTAAACGCTCGGTTTCGAGCTTCTAGGCCAAAATATAGCCCCAGTTCATTTTAAGACTGAAAAAGCAGCCAAGACCTCCTTACGCACAGCGTAATTTTCACCAACTTTGGGTCGATTTCCAGGAGCTTGGGGGATATTTTCCAGTCGCATAGACTCAAACTATCTCGTGATGGTCTTGGTTTTTAGTGAATTGGGTAAAGGAAAAAAATTACTCGCTCGGTTTCGAGCTTCTATGCCGAAATATAGTTCCACTTCGTTTTGAGACTTAAAAAGTAGCCGAGACCCCCTTACACACAGCGTAATTTTGTCCCACTTTGAGTCGATATTTAGAAACTTGGGAGATATTTTCCAGTAGCTGGGACTCTAAACTAACTCGTGATGGCCTTGGTGATCAGTGAAATGGGCAGAGGAAAAATATTTGAACGCTCGGTCTCGACCATCTAGGTCGAAATATAGCCTCACTTCATTTTAAGATTAAAAAAGTAGCCGAGATCTCCTTACGCCCATCGTGATCTTGACCAACTTTGGCTCGATTTCCCGGAACTTGGGGGATATTTTCCAGTTTCGGGGACTCTAAACTAACTCCGGATGGCCTTGGTTTGCATAGAAATGGACACAAGTAAAATGATCCCACGCTTTGTTTCGAGCTTTTAGGCCAAAATATAGCTCCCCTTCATTTTAAGACTGAAAGAGTAGGCAAGACGGCCTAACGCGCATCGATTTCCCGCATCTTGGGGGATATTTTCCAGTCCTGGGGACTCTAAACTAACTCCTGATGTCCTTGGTTTGCAGAGAAATGGACACAGGAAAATATTTGAACGCTCGATTTCGAGCTTCTAGGCCGAAATATAGCCCAACTTCATTTTAAGATTGAAAGAGTAGCCAAGACCGCCTAACGCGCATCGTGATTTTGAGCAACTTTGCCTCGATTTCCCGCATCTTGGGGAATATTTTCCAGTCCTGGGGCTCTAAACTAACTCCTGATGTCCTTGGTTTCCAGAGATATGGACATAGGAAAAATATTTGAGCGCTCGATTTCGAGCTTCTAGGTAGAAATATAGCCCCACTTCATTTTAAGACTGAAAGAGTAGCCGAAACCGCCTTGCGCGCATCGTGATCTTGATTAACTTTGGATCGATTTCCCGGTACTTGGGGGATATTTTCCAGTCGTGGGGACTCAAAAATAACTGCTAATGGCCTTGGTTTGCAGAGAAATGGACAAAGGTCAAACGATCGCACGCCTGGTTTCGAGCTTTTAGGCCGAAATATATCCCCATTTTATTTTAAGACTCAAAGAGTAGCCCAGACCGCCTTACGCGCAGCGTGATCTTGACCAACTTTAGCTCGATTTCCCTGAACTTGGGGGATATTTTTCAGTCCCTGGGACTCTAAACTAACTCTTGATGGCCTTGGTTTGCAGAGAAATGGACACAGGTAAAACAATCACACGCTCGGTTTCGAGCTTTTAGGCCGACATATATCCCCACTTCATTTTAAAACTGAAAGAGTAGCCGAGACCGCCTTAACCGCATCGTGATCTTGACCAACTTTGGCTCGATTTTCCGGAACTTGGGGGATATATTTCAGTCCCGGGGACTCAAAGCTAATTCCTGATGGGCTTGGTTTCCAGAGAATTAAACAAAGGTAAAACGATCGCACGCTCGTTTTCGAGCTTTGAAGCCAACAGATAGCCCTACTACATTTTAAAACTGAAAGAGTAGCCGAGACCGCCTTACCCGCATCGTGATCTTGATCAACTTTGGCTCGATTTCCCGGAACTTTGGGCAAATTTTCCAGTCCGGGGTACTTTAAACTAACTCCTGATCGCCTTGGTTTGCAGAGAAAAGGACAAAGGTAAAACATTCGCACGCTCGGTTTCGGGATTCTACGCCAAACTATGGACCCACTTTATTTTAAGACTAAAAGAGTAGCCGAGACCGCCTTACGCGCATCGTGACCTTGACCAACTTTGGCTCGATTTGCCGCAACTTTGGAGATATTTTCCACTCCCGGGGACTGTAAACTAACTCCCCATGACCTTGGTTTGTAGAGAAATGGAGACAGGTAAAATGATCGCACACTTGGTTTCGAGCTTCTAGGGCAAAATATAGCCCAACTTTATTATAAGACTAAAAGGGTAGCCGAGACCGCCTTACGCGCATCTTGATCTTTACCAACTTTGGCTCGATTTTTAGGAAGTGGGAGAATATTTTCCAGTCCCGGGGACCTTAAACTAACTCTTGGTGGACTTGGTTTGCAGGAAAATCGACACACGTAAAACGATCGCACGCTAGGTCTCGACCTTTACGCCGAAATTATTTTCCAGTCCCGGGCACTCTAAACTAACTGCTCATGGCCTTGGTTTTCTTAGAAATGGACACAAAATTACGCTGTGCGTAAGGCTGTCTTAGCTACTTTTTCAGCCTTAAAATGAAGTGGCGCTATATTTCGACCCAGAAGCTCAAAATATTTTCTTCTGCCCATTTCACTGAAAACCAAGGCCACCACGAGTTAGTTTGGAGTCCCCGGGACTGTAAAATATCCGCCAAGCTCCTGGAATTCGACCCAAAGTTGGTCAAAATTACGTTGCGCGTAAGGCGGTCCTGCCTACTTTTTCAGTCTTAATATGAAGTGCGCCTATATTTCGGCCTAGAAGCTGAAAACTCAGCCTTGAAATACTTTTCCTCTGCTCATTTCACTGAAAACCAAGGCCATCACCAGTTAGTTTAAAGTCCCTGGAGGTAGAAAATATCCGCCAAGTTCCTTGAAATCGACCCAGAGTTGTTTAAAATTACGCTGCGCGTAAGAAAGTCCTGGCTACTTTTTCGGCCTTAAAATGAAGTGGGGCTATATTTCGGCCTAGAAACTCGAAACTCAGCCTTTAGATATTTGTCCTAACCCCATTTCACTGAAAACCAAGGCCATCACGAGTTAGTTTAGAGTTCTCGGGAGTAGAAAATATCCGCTAAGTTCCTGGAAATCGAACCAGAGTCGGTCAAAATTTCGCTGCGCGTAAAGCAGTCCTGGCTACTTTTTAAGTCTTAAAATGAAGTGGGGCTATATCTCGTGCTAGAAGCTCGAAAATCAGCCTTCGAATATTTTGCACTGACCATTTCACTAAAAACCAAGGGCATCACGAGTTAGTTTAGAGTCCCTAGGACTGGAAAATATCCCCTAACTTCCGGCAAATCGAGCAAAAGATGCTCAAAATCACGAGGCGCGTAAGGCGGTCTCGGCTACTCTATCAGTACTAAAATGAAGTGGGGCTATATTTCGGCTTAGAAGCTCGAAACCCAGCGTTTAAATATTTTTCCTTTGTCCATGTTACTGAAAACCAAGGCCATCACGAGTTAGTTTAGAGTCACTGGCACCCGAAAATATTTCCGAAGTTCGGGAAAATCAAGCCAAAGGTGGTCAAAATCACGATGCGCGTAAGGCGGTCTCGGCTACTCTATCAGTCTTTAAATGAAGCGGGGCTATATTTCAGCCTACAAGCTCGAAACTGAGCGTCCAAATAGTTTTTTCTCTGTCCATTTCACTGAAAACCAAGGCCATCACGAGTTAGTTTGGAGTCCCTGGGAGTTCCGGAAAATCAAGCCAAAGTTGGTCAAGATCACGATGCGGGTAAGGCGGTCCGGGCTACTCTATCAGTGTTAAAATGGAGTGGGGCTATATTTCGGCCTAGAATCTCGAAACCGAGCCTTCAAATATTTTTCCTCTGTCCATTTCACTGAAAACCAAGACCATCAGGAAATAGTTTAGAGTTGCTGGGACTGGAAGATATCCTCTATATTTTGGCAAATTAAGCCAAAACTGATCAAAATCACAATACGCGTAAGGCGGTCTCAACTACTCTATCATTCTTAAAATAAAGTGGGGCTATATTTTGGCGTAGAAGCTTGAAACCGAGCGTTTAAATATTTTTCCTCTCTCCATTGCACTGAAAACGAAGGTCATTACGAGGTAGTTTAGAGTCATTGGGAGTGGAAAATATCCCCCATGTTCCGGCAAATCGAGCCAACGTTGGTCAAAATCACGATGTGTGTCAGGTGGTCTCGGCTACTCTATCAGTCTTAAAATGAAGTTGGGGTATAATTCGGCCTAGAAGCTCGAAACGGAGCGTTCAAATATTTTTCCTCTATCCATTTCACTGAAAACCAAGGCCATCACGAGTTAGTTTAGAGTCCCTGGGTTTGGAAAATACCCGTAAGTTCCGGGAAATTGAGCCAAAGTTGGTCAAAATCACGATGCCCGTAAGGTAGTCTTGGCTACTCTGTTAGTCTTAAAATCAAGTGGGGCTATATTTCGGCCTAAAAGCTCGAAATCGAGCGTACGATCAAAATTAACCCAAAGTTGGTCAAAATCACGCTGCGCGTAAAGCGGTCTGGGCCAATTTTTAAGTCTGAAAATAAAGTAGGGCTATATTTTGGGGCTTGACGCTCGAAACCGACCGTGCCATTGTTTTTGCGCCATGTTTGGCAAAATGTACCAAACTTGGAAAAATGCGCCACACTTGAAAAAAATGCGCCACACTTGAAAAAAATGTGCCACAGTTGGAAACATGCGCCACACGCGGAAAAGTTCGCCACACTTAGAAATATGCGCCACACTTGTAAAAAATATGCGGCACACTTGAAAAAAATGCGTTAGACTTGTAAAAATGCGCAACACTTGCAAAAAAGGCGGCAGAGTGGGTAAAATGCGCCACACTTGGAAAAATGCTTCACGTTTGGCAAAATGCATCACACTTGGAAAAATACCCCACACTTGGAAAATTGCGATAAAGTTGGAAAAATGCACCACACTTGGAAAAATGCGCAACGCTTAAAAAAATGCGCAACGCTTAAAAAAATGCGCAACACTTGAAAAAATGTGTAACACTTGGAAAAATGCCGTACGGTTGGTAAAATGAGGCAACCTTGAAAAGATGCGCAACATTTAGCAAAATGCGCCACAGATGGAAAAATGTGCCACACTTGAAAAATGCGCCGCATTTGCAAAAATATGCCACACTTAAAAAACTGGGCAACACTTGAAAAAATGCGCAGAGTTGGTGAAATGTAGCAGCCTCGGAAATTACGCCACACTTAGAAAAAGGTGCCAAACATGGATAAAACGCGCCACACCTGGAAAAATGTGCCACACTTGTAAAAAATGTTGGTAAAATGCGCGACACTTGGAAAAATGCTCAACGTTTGGCAAAATGTAAAACACTTTTAAAAAATGCGCAACACTTAAAAAAATGTGCCACACTTGACACAATGCGGCACAGTTGGTAAAATGAAAAAAACCTTCGAAAAATGCGCCACACTTAGAAAAATGTGCCCCACTTGGAAAAATGCATCACAACTGGAAAAGTAGGCCACACTTAGAAAAATGCGCCACACTTGCAAAAATGTGCCAAACTTGGAAAATTGGGTAACACCTGGAAAAATGTGCTACACTTAAAAAAATTCGGCACAGTTGATAAAATGCGCAAACTTGAAAAAATGTGCCACACTTAGAAAAATGCTTCACAGTTGAAAAAATGCGGCACAGTTCATTTCACCGGAAACCAAGCCCATCATGAGTTAGTTTAGAATGCCCGGGACTGGAAAATATCCCCCACGTTGCTGGAAATCGACCTAAAGTTGGTCGATATGACGCTGGGCTTAAAATGTTCTGGGCTAACTTTTGAGTCTTAAAATAAAGTGAGGCGATATTTTGGCCTAGAAAATCGAAACCAAGCGTTTAATTTTTTTCCTCTATCCCTTTCACCAAAAAACAAAGGGCATCACCACTTAATTTAGAGTCCCTGGGACTAAAAAATATCCCCCAATTTGCTGGAAATCGACCCGAAGTTGGACGATATCACATTGCGCGTAAGGCGATCTGGGCTACTTTTTCAGTCTTAAAATAAAGTGGGGCTATATTTCGGCCTAAAAGCTTGAACCCGAGCGTTTAGTTGTTTTTCCTCTGTCTATTTCACCAAAAACCAAGGCCATCACGAGTTAGTTTAGACTCCCTGGGACTGCAAAATATCCCGCAAGATGCTGGAAATCGACCCAAAGTTGGTCAAAATCACCCTCTCCGTAACGCGGTCTCGACTCCTTTTTCAGTATTAAAAAGAAGTGAAGCTACATCTCGGCCTAGAAGATCAAAACCGAGCGTGTGGTCGTTTTACCTCTGTCCGTTTCGCCGAAAACCAAGGCCATCAGTAGTTAGTTTAGAGTCCCTGGGACTGGAAAATGTATCCCAAGTTAATGGAAATCGACCATAAATTGGTCAAAATCACCCTCCGTGTAACGCGGCCTCGGCTACTCTTTTAGTCTTAAAATAAAGTGGGGCTATATTTTGGAGTAGAAGCCCGAAACCTAACGTTTGATCGGTTTACCTGTGTCCATTTCACTGAAAATTAAGGCCATCAGGAGTTAATTTAGAGTCTTTGGGACTGGAAAATATTTCCTAATTTCCGGGAAATCGACCCAAAGTTGGTCAAAATCACGATGCGCGTAAGGCGGTCTCAGCTACTCTTTTAGTCTTAAAATAAAGTGGGACTATATTTTGGCCTAGAAGCCCGAAACCTAACGTTTGATCGCTTTACCTGTGTCCATTTCACTAAAGACTAAGGCCATCAGGAGTTAGTTTCAAGTCCCCGAAACAGGAAAATTTTTCCCAAGTTCTGGGAAATCGAGCCGAAGTTGGTCGAAATCACGATGCGCGTAAGATCGTCTTAGCAACTCTTTCAGTCTTAAAATGAAGTGGGGCTATATTTTCGGCTAGAAGCTCGGAACCGAGCGTGCGATAGTTTTACCTCTGTCCATTTCTCTGCATAACCAAGCCCATCGGGAGTTAGTTTAGATTCCCCGGAACTGTAAAATATTTCCTAAGTTCCGGGAAATCGAGCCAAAGGTTGTCAAAATCAGGATGCGCGTAAGGCGATCACGGCTACTCTTTTAGTCTTGAAATAAAGTGAGGCTATATTTCGGCCTAGAAGCTCGACACCGAGCGTGCGATCGTTTTACCTGTGTCCATTTCACTGAAAACTAAGGCCATCACGAGTTACTTTAGAGTAACCGGGATTTGAAAATATCGCCCACGTTTCGGGAAATCGAGCCAAAGTCGCTCAAAATCATGATGCGCGTAAAACGGTCTCGGCTACTCTTTCAGTCTTAAAATAAAGTGGGGCTATATTTTGGCCTCGAAGCTCCAAATCGAGCGTGCGATCGTTTTACCTGTGTCATTTTCACTGAAAACTAAGGCCATCAGGAGTTAGTTTAGAGTCCCCGAGACTGGAAAATATTCCCCAAGTTTCGGGAAATTCAGCCAAAGTCGCTCAAAATCAAGATGCGCGTAAGGCGGTCTCGGCTACTCTTTCAGTCTTAAAATGAAGTGGGGCTATATTTTGGGCTAAAAGCGTAAAACCAAGCGTGCGATCGTTTTACCGGTGTCCATTTCGCTGAAAACTAAGGCCATCAGGAGTTTGTTTAAAGTCTCCGGGACTGGAAAATTCCGGGAAATCCAGCCAAAGTCGCTTAAAATCACAATTCCCGTAAGGTGGTATCGGCTACTCTTTCAGTCTTAAAATGAAGTAAGGGTATATTTATGCCGAGAATCTGCAGACCGAGCGTGCGATCGTTTCACCTGTGTTTATTTCTCTGCATAACTAAGGCCATCAGGAGTTAGTGTAGAGACCCTGGGACTGGAAAATATCGCCCAAGTTCTGAGAAATCAAGCCAAAGTCGCTCAAAATCACGATGCATGTAAGGCGGTCTCGGCTACTCTTTCACTCTTACAAGAAAGTGGGGCTATATTCCGACCTAGAAGCTCGACACCGAACGTGCGATCGTTTTACCTGTGTCCATTTCACAGAAAACTAAACCCATCACGAGTTAGTTTCGAGTCCTCGAGTTTAGATAATGTCTCCCAAGTTCCGGGAAATCGAGCCAAAGTTGCTCAAAATCACGATGCGCGCAAGGCGGTCTCGGCTACTCTTTCAGTCTTAATATGAAGTGGGGCTATATTTCGGCCTAAAAGCTCAAAACCGAGTGAGTGATCGTTTTACCTGTGTCCCTTTTACTGAAAACCAAGGCTATCAGGAGTTAGTTTAGAGTCCCCGGGCCTGGAAAATATCTCCCAAGTTCCGGGAAATCCAGCTAAAGTTGCTCAAAATCACGATGCGCGTAAGGCGGTCTCGGCTACTCTTTCAGTCTTAAAATGAAGTGGGGCTATATTTCGGCCTAAAAGTTCAAAACCGAGTGAGTGATCGTTTTACCTGTGTCCATTTTGCTGCAAACCAAGGCCATCAGGAGTTAGTTTAGAGTCCCTGGGTGGAAAATTTCCTTCAAATTCCGGGAAATCGAGCCAAAGTTGCTCAAAATCACGATGCGCGCTAGGCGGTCTCGGCTACTATTTCAGTCTTAAAATGAAGTTAGGCTATATTTCGGCCTAAAAGCTCAAAACCGAGCGTGTAATCGTTTTACCTGTGTCCATTTCACTAAAAAGTAATTCCATCAGGAGCTAATTTAGGGCTCCCAGGCCTGGAAAATATTCCCCTAGTTTTGGGAAATCGAGCCAAAGTTGCTCAAAATCACAATGCGCGTAAGGCGGTCTCGGCTACTCTCTCAGTCTTAAAATAAAGTGAAGCTACATTTCGTCTTAGAAGCTCGAAACCAAGCGTGCGATCGTTTTATCTTTGTCCATTTAACTAAAAGCTAATGTCATCCAGAGTTAGCTTAGCCTCCCCAGGACTGGAAAATATCCCCCGAGGACGGGGAAATCGAGCCAAAGTTGCTCAAAATCACGATGCGCGTAGGGCCGTCTCGGCTACTCTTTGATTCTTAAAATGAAGTGGGGCTATATTTCGGCCTAGAAGCTCGAAACCGAGCGTGCAATCGCTTTACATGTGTGCATTTTACTAAAAACTAAGGCCATCAAGAGTTAGTTTAGAGTCCCCGGGACTTTAGAACATCCTCTAATTTCCGGGAAATCGAGCCAAAGTTGTTCAAAATCACGATGCGCGTAAGGCGGTCTCGGATACTCTTTCAGTCTTAAAATGAAGTGCGGTTATATTTTGGCCACGAAGCTCGAAACCGAGCGTGCCATCGTTTCACCGGTGTCCATTTCACGAAAAACTAAGGCCATCAGCAGTTAGCTTAGAGACCCCAGCACTGGAAGATATCTCCCAATTTCCGGAAAATCAAGCCAAAGTCGCTTAAAATCACGATGCGTGTAAGGAAGTATTGGCTACTCTTGCAGTCTTAAAATGAAGTGGGGCTATATTTCGGCCTAGAAGCTCAAAATCGAGCGTGCGATCGTTTTACCAGTGTCCATTTCACTCAAAACAAAGGCATCCAGGACTTAGTTTAGAGTCCCCGGGACTGGAAAATATCCTCCACGTTCCTGGAAATCGAGCCAAAGTCGCTAAAAATCACGACGCGCGTAAGGCGGTATCGGCTACTCTTTCAGTCTTAAAATGAAGTGGGGGTATATTTCGGCCTAGAAGCTTGACAGCGAGCGTGCGCTCGTTTTACATGTCCCATTCACTGAAAACTAAGGCCATCACGAGTTACTTTAGAGTTCCCGGGATTGGAAAATATCTCCCAAGTTTCGGGAAATCGAGCCAAAGTCGCTCAAAATCATGATGCGCGTAGAACGGTCTCCTCTGCTTTTTCAGTTTTAAAATAAAGTGAAGCTATATTTTGGCCTAGAAGCTCAAAACCGATCGTGCGATCGCTTTACCTGTGTCCAATTCACTTTAAACTAAGGCCATCAGGAGTTGGTTTAGAGTCCCCGGGACTGGAAAATAATACCCAAGTTCCTGCAGTCGCTCGAAACCGAGCGTCCGCTCGTTTCACCTGTGTCCATTTCACTGAAAACTAAGGCCATCAGGAGTTAGTTTAGAGTCCCCGGGACTGGAAATTATCTCCCAAGTTCCGGTAAACCAGCCAAAATTGCTCAATATCACGATGCGCGTAAGGCGGTCTCAGCTACTCTTTCAGTCTTAAAATGAAGTGGGGCTATATTTCCGCCTAGGAGCTCGAAACCGTGTGTGCGATCGTTTTACCCGTGTCCATTTCTCTGCAAACCAAGGCCATCAGGAGTTAGCTTAAAGTCCCCGGGGGTGGAAAATATCCCCAAGTTTCGGGAAATCGACCCAAAGTTGGTCAAAATCACGATCCGCGCAAGGCGGTCTAGGCTACTCTTTTAGTCTTAGAAACAAGTGGGGCTATATTTCGGTTTAGAAGCTCCAAACCGAGCGTGCGATTGTTTTACCCTGTGTACATTGCTGTGCAAACCAGGGCCATTAGGAATTAGTTTAGAGTCACCGGGACTGGAAAATATCCCCCAAGCTCCGGGAAATTGCGCCGAACTTGGTCAAAATCATGATGCGCGCAAGGCGCTCTCGGCTACTCTATGAGTCTTAAAGTTAAGTGGGGCTAAATTTCGGCCCAGAAGCTCCATTTCACTGCAAACCAAGGCCATCAGGAGTTAGTTTAGAGTCCCAGGGCCTGGGAAATATTCCCCAAGTTTCGGGAAATCGAGCCAAAGTTGGTCAAAATCACGATGCGCGTAAGGTGGTCTTAGCAACTCTTTTAGTCTCAAAATGAAGTGTGGCTATATTTTAGGGTAAAAGCTCGAAAGGGATCGTGCGATCGTTTTACCTGTGTTTATTTCTCTGCATAACTAAGGCCATCAGGAGTTAGTGTAGAGACCCTGGGACTGGAAAATATCCCCCAAGTTCTGAGAAATCAAGCAAAAGTCGCTCAAAATCACGATGTGTGTAAGGCGATCTCGGCTACTCTTTCACTCTTACAAGAAAGTGCGGCTATATTCCGACCTAGGAGCTTGACACCGAGCGTGCGATCGTTTTACCTGTGTCCATTTCACAGAAAACTAAACCCATCAGGAGTCAGTTTCGAGTCTCCGGGTTTGGATAATATCTCCCAAGTTCCGGGAAATCGAGCCAAAGTTGCTTAAAATCACGATGCGCGCAAGGCGGTTTTGGCTTCTCTTTCAGTCTTAAAATAAAGTGGGGCTATATTTCGGCCTAAAAGCTCAAAACCGAGCGTGTGATCGTTTTACCTGTGTCCATTTTACTAAAAAGTAATTCCATCAGGAGTTAGTGTAGAGTCCCCGGGACTGGAAAATATCCCGTAAGTTCCGGGAAATCGGGCCGAAGTTGGTCAAAATCACGACGCGCGAAAGGCGGTCATGGCCACTCTTTCAGGCTTAAAGGGAAGTGGGGCTATATTTCCCCGAGAAGCTCGAAAGTGAGCGTTCAAAAAGTTTTCCTGTGTCCATTTCACTGCCAACCAAGGCCATCAGGAGTTATTTTTGAGTCCTCGGGACTGGAAAACATCCCCCAATTTCCGGGAAATTGAGACAAAGTTGCTCAAAATCACGATGCGCGTAAGGTTGTCTCAGCTACTCTATCATTCTTAAAGTGAAGTGGGGCTATATTTCCACCCACAAGCTCGAAAGTAAGCGTTTAAAAAGATTTGCTGTGTCTATTTCACTGCAAACCAAGTCCATCAGGAGTTAATTTAGAGTCCCCGGGACTGAAAAAAAACCCTCACGTTCCGGGAAATCAAGCCGAAGTTGGTCAAAATCACGATGAGCGTGAGGCGGTCTCGGCTACTCTATCAGTCTTAAAGTGAAGTGGAGCTATATTTCGGCCCAGAAGCTCAAAAGTGAGCGTTTAAAAAGTTTTCCTGTGTCCATTTCACTGCAAACGAAGGCCATCAGAAGTTAGTTTAGAGTCTCCGGGACTGGAAAATATCCCCCAAGTTCCGGGAAATCAAACCGAAGTTGGTCAAAATCACGATGCCCGTAAGGCGGTCTCGGCTACTCTTTCAGTCTTAAAATGAAGTGGGGCTATATTTGGGCCTAGAAGCGCGACACCGAGCGTGCGCTCCTTTTGCTTGTATCCATTTCACTGAAAACTAAGGCCATCAGGAGTTCGTTTAAATTCCCCGGGCCTGGAAAATATCCCCCAAGTTCCGGCAAATCGAGCCAAAGTTGCTCAAAATCACGATGCGCGTAAGGCGGTCTTGGGTATTGTTTCAGTGTTAAAACAAAGTTGGGCTATATTTCGGCCTAGAAGCTCGACACCGAGCGTGCGCTCCTTTTGCCTGTGTCCATTTCACTTAAACCTAAGGCCATCAGGAGTTAGTTTAGAGTCCTCGGGACTGGAAAATATCCCCCAAGCTCCGGCAAATTGAGCCAAAATTAATAAAAATCACGATGCCAGTATGGCGGTTTCGGCTACTCTTTTAGTCTTAAAATAAAGTGGAGCTATATTTCGGCGTAGAAGCTCGACACCGAGCGTGCGCTCCTTTTACTTGTGTCCATATCACTGAAAACTAAGGCCATCAGGAGTTAGTTTAGTGTCCCCGGGACTGGAAAATACCCTCCAAGTTCCGGCAAATCAAGTCAAAGTTGCTAAAAGTCACGATGCACGTAAGGTGGTCTCGTCTACTCTTTCAGTCTTAAAATGAAGTGGGGCAATATTTCGCCCTAGAAGCTTGACACTGAGCGTGCGCTCCTTTTACCTGTGTCCATTTCACTTAAAACTAAGGTCATCAGGAGTTAATTTAGCGTCCTCGGGACCGGAAAATATCCCCCAAGTTCCGGCAAATCGAGCCAAAGTTGCTCAAAATCACGATGCGCGTAAGGCGGTCTCGGCCACTCTTTCAGTCTTAAAATGAAGGGGGGCTATATTTCGGCCTAAAAGCGCGACACCGAGCGTGTGCTCCTTTTGCTTGTGTCCATCTCACTGAAAACTAAGGCCATTAGAAGTTAGTTTAGAGTCCCGGGGACTGGAAAATATCCTTCAAGCTCTGGCAAATCAAGTCAAAGTTGATCAAAATCACGATGCGCGTAAGGGGTTCTCGGCTACTCTTTCAGTCTTAAAATGAAGTGGGGCTATATTTCGGCTTAGAAGCTCGACATTGAGCGTGCGCTCCTTTTGTCTGTGTCTATTTTACTGAAAGCTAAGGCCTTCTGGAGTTAGTTTATAGCCCCCGGAACTGGAAAATATCCCCTAAGCTCCGGCAAATCGAGCCAAAGTTGCTTAAAATCACGATCCGCGTAAGGCGGTCTCGGCTACTCTTTCAGTCTTAAAATGAAGTAGGGCTATATTTCGGCCTAGAAGCTTGACACCGAACGTGCGCTCCTTTTGCCTGTGTGCATTTCACTGAAAACTAAGGCCATCAGGTGTTAGTTTAGAGTCCGCGGGACTGGAAAATGTCTAACAAGTTCCGGCAAATTGAGCCAAAGTTGCTAAAAATCACAATGCGCGTAAGGCGGTCTTGGCTATTCTTTCAGTCTTAAAATAAAGTGGGGCTATATTTCGGCCTAGAAGCTCGACACCGAGCGTGCGCTCCTTTTGCCTGTGTCCATTCCACTGAAAACTAAGACTACTGGCGCTACCTTGGACATCAAACAGCGGAACCACACACACCCCTGATTGCTCCACTCTTGTTCAGGAAGACCTCTCGTACAAGGTATAGGCTATTGAATGGGAAAATATGTTCGAGGAGAACGACATCAATCAGATATTTGATTCTTTCTACTCAGTTATGGATACTACAATAGATAAACATGCTCCTCTGAAAGAGGAGTCGAAAAGAAGCTAAATTTCAGTCTAAACCTTGGATTTCACAGGCTGTTCGAAGGTCTATTACGGCGAAAAATAAGTTGTTCACTCGTCACATAAGAAATCAGTCACAAGTTCATCGCTCTAGATATAAAATTGACAGGAACAAACTAAAACATATTCTGAACGTCAGTATAAAACTCTATTCTAATGAGTACTTCTCACACCATGTCAATAATGTAAAAGCTACGTGGAGGGGTATTAAGCCATTAATTAGCCTTAAGGATATAGAATATAGAATTAGAACAGAATATAGAATTGCATTCCAGCAGGGACCACAGGATTGTCATATTTTGCGCGGAAACTCTGGCCCAATCTACTCCTGCTACTTTTGAAACAAGTCTTGAGTACAATTCAAATGCAGTCGAGATGTTTGTGACAGGACAAATTTTGGATTCTGTGCTGACAGCTGTACCCAAATTAGCTCAAGAACATCGCCTAACGCAGTCACTTGCTTATTATTCGACGAAAAACATCTTTGGTTCTTGTTTTGTCGTCCGCTCAGTTCAACGGTTCATTTATCTGCCAGAAAAAGAAAAAAAAAAGAAAAAGAAAAAGAAATTAGCATCAATACATACCTACGGACATTCAGTATCTAACAAAAATTGCAGTTGAAGAGACCAAAAAAGTCATTTTCAGAGAATTTCAGTCTTGCAAGCAGCAAAAAAGTCTTATTTACAATGATAAAAATGATAATCAATCTTTATTTGTACTCACTCTTGCTAAAGAAAAAAATTACCATTTCAATCAAAACATAAAAAGTAAAAATTAGAGTACTGGCTGCCTGGAATAACCATAGGGCTAACTGGCAGAAATTATCTTGGGATGGAACTCTGAGATCCTGAAGGGGGGATTTGTTTACACGTCTAGGAATGTTCTTTGTCAAATCATATCCAGTATTAGCTGAGAAATTGTGAAAAGCATCAGCCATAGACTTACGATCAATCATTTCAACATCGTCAACAAGTAATTTAGTGGCAGTGGAACCAGATCTGGATTTCAGATGAACAAGATGTCTTATCCCCTTCCAGACTTTCTTACAATTGGACGTATTTACATGGAAATAATTATTATAATAATTGCTTTTGATTACTTTTAACAAGGGACTAATTTCATTTCTGTAAAGTTTGAAGCTAGTGCGGTAATTTACAGAGCTAGTTGAAATATATTGCTCGAAAAGTTTGTTCCTTAAGTTGATTGAGACCCTTAAAGCAGTGGTTATCCATGGCTTCGATTTCATTCTTAATTCAGGTTTTAAAAGCTACCAAACATGTTACATCTGCACCTCGAGAAATCATGTTCGATGCCTCCTTTTCCACTGGAATTGTCCCAGATATATTTAAAATTGCTAAAGTTACCCCTGCTTTTTAAAAGGCTGAGCAAACGAGTCTAAATAATTATCGTCCCATTTCTATTCTCTCGATATTCAATAAACTGTTAGAAAAGTTAATGCGTAAGAGAGTATTAGAATTTTTTTCACCCTTTCATGTCACACTCTCTTTAAATGGCGTAAACTTAAACCAACAGCACTCAACAAAATATCTAGCTATTATAATAGATTCTAATTTATTGTGGAAAAGTCAAGTAAGCTATATTGCTATAAAGATTAAGCGAAATATTGGGATTCTTTCTAAACTTCGTTATTATGTGAATTCAGATATTCTGGTTGAACTATGTTATGCCGTAATATAACCCAAGCTTCTTAACCCATGGTTTAACTTCTTGGGGTAACACTTATTCTTCAACTAACCAGTCTTTGTTTATTTTACAAAAGAGAGCAATGAGAGTGATGACTTTCTCTAAATTTCATAAGCATTCCAGTCCAATTTTCAAACACTTAAATATTGTTAAACTGTACCAGTGCTGAATCAGCTAAGAAGAAATCTTAGCAGCACTTTCTATATTGATATTTCATGAACTGAAAAAATTAGCATCCAGAAATCTTATATTTCTTCCTGTGGCAAATAAAAAGAAACTATTCATTTGGAATTTCTGCTGTTATATCAATGAACTTGATTATCGTTTCCTCGTGCGCTAGGCATTGGCTGAGCATTTTCCCTGGCCAACGCCGGTCTCAAATCTTCGCATCTCTTTGTAGGTTCTTCTATGTACTTTACTTGTAGGACAGTGCTTACGGTACCTTTCTTCCCCCCCCCACCCCCGTCCGATCAAGGCAAACACCCCCGGCTATGGTTTCGTCGCGCGCCATGCAACTCTGACATTCCAGCCCTCTAGCTAACAGTCTGCCGTCTGTCTGCGCTCTTTCCCGGGCCAACGCCGGCTTCAAACCTTCGCATCTCTTTGTAGGTTCTTCTATGTACTTTACTTGTAGGACAGTGCTTACGGTACCTTTCTTTCCCCCCCCCCGTCCGATCAAGGCAAACACCCCCGGCTATGGTTTCGTCGCGCGCCAGGCAACTCTGACATTCCAGCCCTCTAGCTAACGGTCTGCCGTCTGTCTGCACTCTTTCCCGGACCAACGCCGGCTTCAAACCTTCGCATCTCTTTGTAGCTTCTTCTTTGTACTTTACTTGTAGGACAGTGCTAACGGTACCTTTCTTCCCTCCCCCCGTCCGACCAAGGCAAACACCCCCGGCTATGGTTTCGTCGCCCGCCAGGCAACTCTGACATTCCAGCTCTCTCGCTAACAGTCTGCCGTCTGTCTGCGCTCTTTCCCCAGCCAACGCTGGCCTCAAATCTTCGCACCTCTTTTAGGTAACTTTTGCTGTAACAAGTATGCATTTTACATTATTTTTAGGATAGACTTGACTATCTGTCAATCAAAGATCCTGTCACCACCACAAAATGCAAGGCTCCACTAATTTTAATGAAAAAATTTTGAGTAAAATCAAGAGTTGCAGAAGCCTCTCGCTTACATATTGCGATGTTATTGTTGGGTCTTTTGAGGAGGAGATGGATCTATTTAATTACATAGTAATTTTAGGAAAATCTTTCTTGTGGAATTGTCGATGTAAAGAAATATTACCTTCCTTGAATCACTTTTTAAGAATTTTGGTAACTAAATATGAAACTGAAAAACATATATACTTCAAATTGAATAAAACGAATTTGTTTAAAGAAAAGTCGAAGTTTTTTGAGGAAACAATTTTATCTAATAATTAAAGTCGGAAAACGCTACCATTAAGAAAAGTCTTTAAGTTAAATAAGTATGTAGAGAAGAATTTACATTATCTATTTTCATAACTAATTCCATATGGTGTCATTGTGAACTTTTGTAACCAAACTCTATTCATTCTTCAGTAAATAAATTGTTGAAAAAATAATTGCAATTGTTGTCATTGTGGAAATAAATAAATTTAAAAAAACTGTAATTCAATTTGACTGGTGTAATTGTATTGTAACACATGTATTGTAATTAGTGCAAGTTAATAAAGTGTAAGCATCGTGTAAGAAGTAAGTATAGTGTAAGTACTTATGTAAGTATAATATATAGTGTTGTAGGCAGTGTAAGCGACAAAAAAATTAATTTTCCTTTTTTTTATCTTTTATTTTTATTTTTTTTAGTATGGGTTTGAACAGTTAATGTAGAAACAAACAAAAAAAACATTGTAAGTAAACGCGCTATATATTAATTAGTGTTATTGTATTGTAATAAATGTATTGGAAGTAGTGTAAGTTTTTTTTTTTGAGTAAGTATTGCAGAGATCCCGTTTTAAGGTTGCCAGGGGAAGAAGGCAGAGAGCTTGTTAGGCCGCAGACTTATTGCTGATCGCCTTGTACACACATATCCCACCATCTCGTGGCTTGGAAATGCGGACCGTAGAAATTTTGCATGCTGAAAACCTGTAGGTTCCGTTTTGTGCAACTGACTACCCCGAGCGAAATGTCGCTCTTCTGCAGCAATCTGGGGCAGTCACCATCCACATCCAGCTGTACAAGACACGGAGGTTCACCGGGCATGATCAGGTGGAGTTGGAGGTTAGTAGTGTGAACAGCACTGTTTAAGTTGATGCTATGATTCACAGGCACAATGAAAACAACCACAACTCTATTCTGCCCTTGGTTACAAGCACAAGCAGGGCCAAGTTCACATACAATGACCTGAAGCATTGTATCACAATCATAGCTTGCTGCTTAAGTCACACGATACAAGGTCTCGGATGCCTTATCGTCTTCCTATGCCACGCACCAATAGCAAAGAACGAAGGTTTATTTTTTTTAATGCTCTTCCATTGTGGAGCAGCATAAGTAATAATCTGGCCGACCGATCTTAAAAAGTTCAGAAGAAACTACTTTGACTGCATCATGTGTAAATTCACACCTGATGAGTTTAAAATTGACAGTATTTTTTTTTATTTTTTTTATTTCTTTATTAAGTTTGGTTTAATTTCTATAACTGAGCATTCTAGGTAATTTAGTTCCTAATATTGTAACATTCAAGTAGCTTAGTATCGTATGTTGTAATGTTAAAACTTCCTGTAATTAGTTTTTTTTAATGGCCACAAAAAACTTAATCTCCACGTGACCTTTACTGAGAGACTTCAGACATGACGTGCAAAAGGATCCACAGCAAGTCAAAAGGCAGCATCTCAAGTTAAGCTTAAGTGCCTACAAAACCTACGTGGAGCAAGGACAGGCATAAACCAGACGAAAGAAAAGAAAAAGGTACACCCTAAGGTTTAGATGTTACTAAATTATAAAAATGAAATTACAATATTATATAATGGTGCCGATGTTTGTCCTGTCCTCATGTAAGTTCATTAAGGTTGACAAATAAGACATTCTCGTCAAAGTTTACCACTCATTGTCAGGTCACTTTCCAGCGAATAAATGCTCATCTCCTGCTCATGTTTAATGTCTGGATTAGTCAATGCTTATGAATATATTCAGCCTTCAAGTTGGCTATATTTCTAATTCAAACCTTCGAAATCAACTCCACCTTAATTTGGCGAAACACCAAATATTCATGGTGGTGTAAAAGCTACAAAATCATCGTTCGGGGTGGCGTGAACCGCGCTGACTGCACGGTTACTATTTCGATATGGCATCAGGCTCGGTTACTATTCCAATACGACGTTGGGCTTCGTTACTATTTTAATATAACTATTCCAATGGTTGGGTGGGTGGGTGGGTGAGTGAGCAAGTGAGACATTTGCATATTGGAGTCCCTGCAACAAACAAGTTTCTATGCTTTGCGTATCCGCGAGTTTTAATAGGAATCACAGGGTTTTGAAGGTCACTTGATTAGAACGGCAACTGGATGGAGTCTACTATTGCAGTAATCAACAATGTCTTGATGTAAATAGTGTAATAAATACATCTGTTGATCCGTAATTGCGGCAACACGCACTAAACGTTACCAGTTTCAAGTAAAAATGTTACTGTTTCATCTAGTTTGTTTTTAAACACAGCTACCTGTTGTGTGGTCAGAGTTCGTAGCAGGGCTTACGCCTTTCCTTTTTCTCCTTTTCTTATCTTTGTGCTGCAGTGATTGACCTTCTACTTGGCTTGCTTCCAATTCAAAAATTTCTGAGAGAGCATCATCGAGACGGGCAAGTTTTACCATGGAGTAGCTAAGTGTAGTCATGGAAAATTTTGCTGCCAGTTTTTCACTCAAATTGCGTCAGATGTGGAACAAAGGCCAAACCCCATCACTGCCCACAGTTGTCAATAAGTTAGAGAAGGAAAATATCACATCCTTGTGGCACATACCATAGCTTATACTTTATTTTCGCGTGTGAATTACCGGACACATTTTGAAAGATTGTAACTTGTTGGTCTTTACAGCTAATAATGTGATACTTGGCAGGATGATAGCCAATGAATTGCTTTACATTTTGGTTAATACTTAAACCTACAATGATTGATTAAAACCTGTCATTTTGATTGACAGCTGTCAAAAACGTCCAAATTTGCAAACATTGCTGACTCAGCAAACAATCATGCATTGTGACACGTGCAACGCGTCTAACACGTCAGTCTACGATACAGATCTAAGTTTGGTGATAATTGGTCAATTCTTGCCGTGGTTACAGCAGCCAGAAGATTAGAAAATTTGCATAATTCATCTCAAAGCATATTTATATTACGGGAAAAGTAATTTCGAAAAAACGACCATAACGAGCTTAACAGGTAATTCAAGCCTTCGGCTTAGTGACATCCAAGGTGGGTTGATTTTTGTTAAAAAGTACACAGTGCATGCCACTGCAGAAAATGAGTTGGATCATCCTGAGTTTCTAATAAACATCAATAAGATCAAGTTTGCTGGAGGGGAAGGTAGCATTCAGTTTGGAAGTGATGTCACACATAGTTCTACCCATCCACAGTTGAAGTTCAGACTGTGGCAACTTTGGAGAGTGGGACTGCTCAGGAAACAACTTGTCGAAGGAGAGGCCAACGTTCCAGATTCCAGGCGGAAAGATTGTTGCTTCATAATCATAATCAAATTTTCATCCCAGGTGACATGGAAAGGAAGCTGGCTGAAATTCCAGAAAGGAAACCAAGTTATTTTCCACCTAAAACTTTCGAAATGCAAAGCGACATCTCGCCACTCAAGAGCAAAGTCCGGGAGCAGTCTTACTCCAACTCAACAGACTTGACAGAACACGCAACTGCAGAGAAAAAACATGACAAGTTTCATTCACAGGAATACGTCTGTGAAGATAAACCATTGGTGGGTTCAAGTAGGACTATCGAACAGCCATTAAGAGGTCTCGTCCCCGAAGAGCTAGGTTCTTCGTCAAGAGAAACTTCACAGCTTAGAGGAAGCAGCAAAGAATCGTACTCCATTCTCCAATGAAGATGTTGCGTAGCTAAAACGCCTAATGTTAATGTTGTACCTTCAAGTCAGAATAGCCACGAGTTCTAACTTGACCAAGTATTACAGCACGCTCCACCTGAACGTGAACAATTTAACTGCTCGTTATCAGAATCACCAGTGGACAGTTTCTTAGATGCTAGCATTTCATTTGATGAGGTCACTGTACCCCCCCCCCTGTTTCTCGGATGTACCACCTTCAATTAAGGAGGGGTGTTTCACTCAGATATAACCCAGAGATACTCGACAAAGAAAATCAACATCTAGTGATAAACGAAAATCGGATTCTGGGTCAACACATTCGAAGTCTGCCATTCGCTGATAATAAACTTTTCATTTAAATTTTCTTTCCACCAAATTTTCTGCGCGCCACTTATTTTACTTTACTGGACACTGCTTATAATATTGATGTGCCCCGCACCTGGTTCCTCTCCCGTAACTGCCCCTGCCACCGCTCTTAATTTTACCTGACTGGTTTCAATGGCACTTTACTGTGCACTATTAGCAATTAATTAGGTCTGTTGTAATTTTATCAAATTTTAGATTTCTCATCAGATATTTTTATTAGATTTTGGTTGTGCCTTGCATGGGATACTTTTTTGGGGGGTCTCTTTTGGTCTTTCCATGTCTACTATTGATTTACTATATATGTATATATTTTACTGATGAGACCAATAAAGTTGATAGACAACTTTCTTCAGCATCAAGCCGTGGTTCAGAAAAGGAAAGTCGACTAAACAAGAAGGACAGTGCTTCATATAATGTTGTAACAGAAGTTGTGGTTGCATCTCCTGCGAGAGACGACTGAAGGCCCACTATCGATAGAAAAGAAAGCTTGGAAAAAGCAAAAGTACTTCCTTTTATAGCCCACAATGTAAATTACTAGGTTGCCAGTAATTGTGTCAGCTATTAAAGTGTTTTATTATTATTATTATTATAAAGTTGACTTTGATGCTCTGTTTCGTCAAAATACGTGGAGACTCTATCAAACACCCGTGCAGGAGTTCGATGTGAAGGTTTTTGAAATTGACAAACGTCAATCAATTAAGAAGAAAAGATCTGAAAAAGATGATTCCAAGCGTAAACTACCAGGCCTATCAGATGAGGTCACACAAATTTGCAAACTGTCATGTCTGGATAATCCTGTTAGGCCAGAAAACACGTCTGGCTCGCTGAAATCAAGCGGAGTTAATCAGCGTCATCTCAAAGTCAACGAAGTAACCTATCGTCAAGTAAGCCTGAAGATCTGTATACCCATCAGGACCCTCCCGTTCTTGATACATCCGGATCAGCAGAGTCCATGAAGAGTCTGCAAGATCACGAGGAAACCAGCCTCGGTACACTAGAAATTTCCGTGGAGGAGCCGTGTACTTTGAGCACCCCACATTTTGACTCTCTTCCATCTCATCAGCTTCCTGACGAGAACAAAGTTCAGCAATCTGTCTGAGGATACGCCGTCACCAATGTCAGGTGATCAAAGAGAGGAGGTAACACTCCAAGTACTTCCTTTACCCATAGAAAATCCGCTGCCTCGCATGATCGATTCTCTTTGGAAAAAATCCTGGATGGACGTGTTCCAGAGTCCTTCTCAGAGACACTGTCATCTTTGAAATACTGCAAGTCACACGATACAAGGTCTCGGATGCCTTATCGTCTTCCTATGCCACGTACCAATAGCAAAACACGAAGGTTTTTTTTTTAATGCTCCTCCATTGTGGAGCAGCATAAGTAATAATCTGGCCGACCGATCTTAAAAAGTTCAGAAGAAACTACTTTGACTGCATCATGTGTAAATTCACACCTGATAACTTTAAAATTGACAGAAAGTTTTTAATTTTTTTTCTTTGTTCATTAAGTTTGGGTTAATTTTTATAACTTAGCATTCTAGGTAATTTAGTTCCTAATATTGTAACATTCTAGTAGCTTAGTATCCTTAGTATCCTTTACTGGACACTGCTTATAATATTGATGTACCCCACACCTGGTTCCTCTCCCGTAACTGTCCCTGCCACCGCTCTTAATTTTATCTGACTGATTTCAATGGCACTTTACTGTGCACTATTAGCAATTAATTAGGTCTGTTGTAATTTTATCAAATTTTAGATTTCTCATCAGATATTTTTATAAGATTTTGGTTGTGCCTTGCATGGGATACTTTTTTGGGGGTTCTGTTTTGGTCTTTTCATTTCTACTATTGATTTACTATATATGTATATATTTTACTGATGAGACCAATAAAGTTGATAGACAACTTTCTTCAGCATCAAGCCATGGCTCAGAAAAAGAAAGTCGACTAAACAAGAAGGACAGTGCTTCATATAATGTTGCAACAGAAGTTGTGGTTGCATCTCCTGCGAGAGACGACTCAAGGCCCACTATCGATAGAAAAGAAAGCTTGGAAAAAGCAAAAGTTGACTTTGATGCTCTGTTTCGTCAAAATACGTGGAGACTCTATCAAACACCCGTGTAGGAGTTTGATGCGGAGGTATTTGAAATTGACAAACGTCAATCGATTAAGAAGAAAAGATCTGAAAAAGATGATTCCAAGCGTAAACTACCAGGCCTATCAGATGAGGTCACACAAATTTGCAAACTGTCATGTCCGGATAATCCTGTTAGGCCAGAAAGCACGTCTGGCTCGCTGAAATCAAGCGGAGTTAATCAGCGTCATTTCAAAGTCAACGAAGTAACCTATCGTCAAGTAAGCCTGAAGATCTGTATACCCATCAGGACCCTCCCGTTCTTGATACATCCGGATCAGCAGAGTCCATGAAGAGTCCGCAAGATCACGAGGAAACCAGCCTCGGTACACTAGAAATTTCCGTGGAGGAGCCGTGTACTTTGAGCACCCCACATTTTGACTCTCTTCCATCTCATCAGCTTCCTGGCGAGAACAAAGTTCAGCAATCTGTCTGAGGATACGCCGTCACCAATGTCAGGTGATCAAAGAGAGGAGGTAACACTCCAAGTACTTCCTTTACCCATAGAAAATCCGCTGCCTCGCATGATCGATTCTCTTTGGAAAAAATCCTGGATGGACGTGCTCCAGAGTCCTTCTCAGAGACACTGTCATCTTTGAAATACTGCAAGTCACACGATACAAGGTCTCGGATGCCTTATCGTCTTCCTATGCCACGTACCAATAGCAAAACACGAAGGTTCTTTTTTTAATGCTCTTCAATTGTGGAGCAGCATAAGTAATAATCTGGCTGACCGATCTTAAAAAGTTCAGAAGAAACTACTCTGACTGCATCATGTGTAAATTCACACCTGATAACTTTAAAATTGACAGAAAGTTTTTAATTTTTTTTCTTTGTTCATTAAGTTTGGGTTAATTTTTATAACTTAGCATTCTAGGTAATTTAGTTCCTAATATTGTAACATTCTAGTAGCTTAGTATCCTTAGTATCCTTTACTGGACACTGCTTATAATATTGATGTACCCCACACCTGGTTCCTCTCCCGTAACTGTCCCTGCCACCGCTCTTAATTTTATCTGACTGATTTCAATGGCACTTTACTGTGCACTATTAGCAATTAATTAGGTCTGTTGTAATTTTATCAAATTTTAGATTTCTCATCAGATATTTTTATAAGATTTTGGTTGTGCCTTGCATGGGATACTTTTTTGGGGGTTCTGTTTTGGTCTTTTCATTTCTACTATTGATTTACTATATATGTATATATTTTACTGATGAGACCAATAAAGTTGATAGACAACTTTCTTCAGCATCAAGCCATGGCTCAGAAAAAGAAAGTCGACTAAACAAGAAGGACAGTGCTTCATATAATGTTGCAACAGAAGTTGTGGTTGCATCTCCTGCGAGAGACGACTCAAGGCCCACTATCGATAGAAAAGAAAGCTTGGAAAAAGCAAAAGTTGACTTTGATGCTCTGTTTCGTCAAAATACGTGGAGACTCTATCAAACACCCGTGTAGGAGTTTGATGCGGAGGTATTTGAAATTGACAAACGTCAATCGATTAAGAAGAAAAGATCTGAAAAAGATGATTCCAAGCGTAAACTACCAGGCCTATCAGATGAGGTCACACAAATTTGCAGACTGTCATGTCCGGATAATCCTGTTAGGCCAGAAAGCACGTCTGGCTCGCTGAAATCAAGCGGAGTTAATCAGCGTCATTTCAAAGTCAACGAAGTAACCTATCGTTAAGTAAGCCTGAAGATCTGTATACCCATCAGGACCCTCCCGTTCTTGATACATCCGGATCAGCAGAGTCCATGAAGAGTCTGCAAGGTCGCGAGGAAACCACCCCCGGTGTACCGGAAATTTCCGTGGAGGAGCCGTGTACTATGAGCACCCCAAATTTTGCCTCTCTTCCATCTCATCAGCTTCCTGGCGAGAACAAAGAAGAGGAATCTGTCTGAGGATACGCCGTCACCAATGTCAGGTGATCAAAGAGAGGAGGTAACACTCCAAGTACTTCCTTTACCCATAGAAAATCCGCTGCCTCGCATGATCGATTCTCTTTGGAAAAAATCCTGGATGGACGTGCTCCAGAGTCCTTCTCAGAGACACTGTCATCTTTGAAATACTGCAAGTCACACGATACAAGGTCTCGGATGCCTTATCGTCTTCCTATGCCACGTACCAATAGCAAAACACGAAGGTTTTTTTTTTAATGCTCTTCCATTGTGGAGCAGCATAAGTAATAATCTGGCCGACCGATCTTAAAAAGTTCAGAAGAAACTACTCTGACTGCATCATGTGTAAATTCACACCTGATAACTTTAAAATTGACAGAAAGTTTTTAATTTTTTTTCTTTGTTCATTAAGTTTGGGTTAATTTTTATAACTTAGCATTCTAGGTAATTTAGTTCCTAATATTGTAACATTCTAGTAGCTTAGTATCCTTAGTATCCTTTACTGGACACTGCTTATAATATTGATGTGCCCCACACCTGGTTCCTCTCCCGTAACTGTCCCTGCCACCGCTCTTAATTTTATCTGACTGATTTCAATGGCACTTTACTGTGCACTATTAGCAATTAATTAGGTCTGTTGTAATTTTATCAAATTTTAGATTTCTCATCAGATATTTTTATAAGATTTTGGTTGTGCCTTGCATGGGATACTTTTTTGGGGGGTCTCTTTTGGTCTTTCCATTTCTACTATTGATTTACTATATATGTATATATTATACTGGTGAGACCAATAAAGTTGATAGACAACTTTCTTCAGCATCAAGCCATGGCTCAGAAAAAGAAAGTCGACTAAACAAGAAGGACAGTGCTTCATATAATGTTGTAACAGAAGTTGTGGTTGCATCCCCTGCGAGAGACGACTCAAGGTCCACTATCGATAGAAAAGAAAGCTTGGAAAAAGCAAAAGTTGACTTTGATGCTCTGTTTCGTCAAAATACGTGGAGACTCTATCAAACACCCGTGCAGGAGTTTGATGCGGAGGTATTTGAAATTGACAAACGTCAATCGATTAAGAAGAAAAGATCTGAAAAAGATGATTCCAAGCGTAAACTACCAGGCCTATCAGATGAGGTCACACAAATTTGCAGACTGTCATGTCCGGATAATCCTGTTAGGCCAGAAAGCACGTCTGGCTCGCTGAAATCAAGCGGAGTTAATCAGCGTCATTTCAAAGTCAACGAAGTAACCTCTCATCAACTAAGCCTGAAGATCTGTATACCCATCAGGACCCTCCCTTTCTTGATACATCTGGATTAGCAGAAGAGCAATCTGTCTGAGGATACGCCGTCACCAATGTCAGGGTCGGGTGATCAAAGAGAGGAGGTAACACTCCAAGTACTTCCTTTACCCATAGAAAATCCGCTGCCTCGCATGATCGATTCTCTTTGGAAAAAATCCTGGATGGACGTGCTCCAGAGTCCTTCTCAGAGACACTGTCATCTTTGAAATACCGCAAGTCACACGATACAAGGTCTCGGATGCCTTATCGTCTTCCTATGCCACGTACCAATAGCAAAACACGAAGGTTCTTTTTTTAATGCTCTTCAATTGTGGAGCAGCATAAGTAATAATCTGGCCGACCGATCTAAAAAAGTTCAGAAGAAACTACTTTGACTGCGTCGTGCATAAATTCACACCTGATAACTTTAAAATTGACATAATTATTATTACTTTTATTTTTTTATTTCTTTATTAAGTTTGGTTTAATTTCTATAACTTAGCATTCTAGGTAATCTAGTTCCTAATATTTTAACATTGTAGTAGCTTAATATCCTATGTTGTAATGTTAAAACTTCCTGTAATTAGTCATGTGTAGCTTAGTTTCATATACAGTGTAGCGCCATAAGGGATATGGCACGCCATGTGTAGCAAATTACTTTTTCACACATTATGACTCATCATGTGTCGAAATGACATCAAGTCGAAATAGGTCGAAATGGGCCGAAATAGGTAATGTGATATCATTATAGCATGTAATTCTTCCTTGAAATAAGATGGTTGTCGTGGCTGTACCATGAAATGTGAAGCTCGTAATGCCTAATCTCATATCGCGTGGGAGAATGGTACTAACGGATTTTTACGGACTTTTTAAAATCTGTATGCAAATTGGCTTCCAAAACAGAAGGTGAAGCAAAGGTCATTGCATGTTGTTTAGGAGATCTTAAGAGCCAGATTACTTCAGAAAAATTACCTTTCTATGACAAAGAACAGTTGTTTTAGTACTGCAAAGAACTTCAATTGAAAACAACAGGAAAAAAGAAATATCTGATCGAGAGATTATCACCGGTTGGAAAGTGTCCTGATTTGTGTGACAAAAAAGTGAGACAAATTACCATTACGCTTAACTTTTCCACAGCGCTGAAGCCGACAGATATTTACCTGCCCCCAGTACATGGGAGTAGTTCAAATAACCTTTGGCAATAAATGATTTTGATAAAAATACATGTTACACAGGTACACAGAAGGTATATAATTATTAAAAACATGTTGTGAAGGTTCAAAATAGAGTATTTTGCCAATACGTTTTGAGTATTACAGCGTTTTGCAATTTTCTGGGAAAGTAATGGGGTGTTCAACATCTCCCAACATACACGTCATTCATTTCTTTCAGTAATAGTTTTCTACTCGTACAACAAATTAGTTTGAAGAAAATACCCTTGATCCAGAGACTAGCCTTCCAGCAGAATCATCAAATGTAAGTACAGACACTGCTGACTTATGGCCACTGTTATCAAAAAGAGAAGAGTCAAATTGTAACACAGGAGAAACAAGTAAACAAGATCTCGTTCTTGAAATCTTTCACCAGCACTTCGCCTAATGATAACTGAACTTTATATTATGCTACGGTGCCAATACAGTTCTATAATTGTCAAGTAACCTGACGGTTACTTGACATTTTTCATCTTCTAATTTCCACAGTTTGACTGTTTCATATTCATAACTACACGAAGAAATATTGGATAAAATATAGTTCGTAATACATCCTTTATCGTGGTTGATTTAGAGGCTGAAGATTGGTTTTTGTAGAAGGAGGAAAAACGGAAAACCCGGAGAAAGACTCTCGCAGCAAGGAGAGAACCAACAACAAACTCAACCCACATGTGGCACGGTATGAAACTTGGGCCGCATGGGTGGAAGGCAAGCTTGTTCACCACTATGCTATCCCTGTCCCCCTAGTACAATTATGTACTTTGTAAGTACTAGCTCCCCTACTGTATTACTTTGCAGTACCATCCCTACTGCCTTAATACATTGACTTTGCAATGGTCATAAACAGTAGTTTCAAATTTCATATTAACATTATCTCACCCAAAAGCCGGTATTTGTTGATCAGGACTGACTTGTAGAGCCGTCACTTCATGTTTGTCTGTCTTCGGTACACAAACTTGTTACAGTTTATCAGCAAAACAACACTGATCAGTGTTGTGGTGTGCTTAAAAATAAATTCAGCCGTGAGATAAGCTGTGTAAGACAAATAAACAGCAAACTCTTCCAATTAACGCATCAATTGAAAGTAAACTAAAAAAATTATTCTTTTCATATAGAGATCACTCATTTAATTGCTGCGGAGAGAGCGAGCAGCAACATAATCAGGATTTAAGAAGAATATATAGAAGGGAGAACGAATTCTCAAATACATCACTTTTTACCAGAATGCATTGCATTAACCAGAATGCTCAGCGACACTTATTACCAGAGTGCATTGCGCCACGAACAATACGAGGATGTCACGACAGATGTCACACCGTCGAGCCGTCGTCCTTTTTTCGCGTGAATTTTAGTGGTTATGTTTGCTGTGATTTACATGTAAAACGATGTGAAGGAGATCGTGCTTGACTTTCACAACTCTTGCTTTTGTTCTTAATGCAGTATGTGAAAGTTTGTAAATCTGAACGATTAATTGTGCCATCTTAATTTTAAACTAAGTATGTCATTTCTTCGCAGTCTCGCCTCCTTGGTCTAATTCTTAAATGAAGAGAAATTGTCGTTTCTAAAGCTTGTAGAATAACTGAAACAAACCAAAACCGTAAAACACGCTACTTTTATACCTGATACGATCTAGTCCCTTTCATCCAAACATGAATTTAAACTAATGCTTTAGTATTTTCACACATCGCGATATACGCGTCCACGACACAGTCTGTCAACTGATTCTAGAGACATTCAAAGCGCACCGATGCAGAATTTATAAGTTGGATTTCTGCTGTTACGATTTCCACATCTTTCGATTTTCGCGATCTGGTAAAGGGGAGGTTGATAAGTATCATGTCCAAACATAGTTCAGATCATTATGCGCTTGTTTGTCACGATCCCTTGTCACACCTCGCCATCGATGCGTAATCATGCATGAAGTTGATACATACAAGAACAGATTTTAAGTTACGCACTACTTTAAGAATAGACGTTAATGTAAGTCTTGTAACGCGCAGGTAGATGAATCAATGCGTAAAATATGTCACTTTCAACAGAATGTGCCGCAGCATTACTATCTTTTGGATACTCTAGTTTTATGAATACAGTGACACTTGTACATACAATGCCTGTTACTTTACTTTTAACGAAGGTCTCGATAATAAATCATCTACCTATTGTCTACCTAAGTCTACTATTGTACGTGTATTGTATTGATCAGGCCCAGGTTGTTCGAAAGGTGGATAACGCTATCCACCGGATAAATCACTATCCAGCGGATAGCGTGGTTTGTTTTGTTAACACTTATCCACTGGATAGCGATTTATCCGGTGGATAGCGTTATCCACCTTTCGAACAACCCAAGCCAGGGGCGTAGCTAGGGGTGTCCTGGGGTGTCCGTGACCCCCCTTCCCCCCTTTGTAAGCCTTTCTTAAGCAAACAGCCTACAACAGGTGGCGAAAACGACATGACAATCTGGTGAGTACCCTCACTTTGAGACAGTGATCCCCCCCCCCCCCCTCCTTGTTACGCCCCTGGTATTGATAAAAGACTTCCATCTGTTTCCTTTGAGATGTTATTTAAGAACACAAAAAGTGCGAGTCTGGAAACATAAGAGCGAATGCTTTCCATTTTGAGATAAACTGGCGCCAAAAATGTTTGTCACTATCATCAGCATGGAGTTTCACTTCTGTTTTGCCGATCGTATTAAATTGATTTTGCAGTGTTTGTAGTGACCTTTAATTGTAAAATGCAAGCGGCATTGTCTTTATCAGGCATCACAGCTCTCAGTTAAATTCAATCAACTGCGGTGAATCACAAACTGATCCTAAGGAACAAAACTAAGCTTGTGTTTCTAGCCGTTTGTTGCCTGAGACTTCGTATACAGTATGTGGTCCTTGGTCCGCGAGTCTTCCAAACATAATGTCATATTTTCTTGTTAACAAAGGCGTGCGATTAAATATTGATTGTTTTTTTTTTTTTTTTCTCAAGCATCTGAGCGGGCCGGATTCCTAATTCCTCTAATTTGATTGGCTAATCATACGCTGTGATCGGTCCAGCTTTTTGCGATACGGCCCACGGACCGGATCTTTTCTTCGCTGCCTAAAATTTGCTCCTGAAAGTTAGCGGTAATGGTCAATCTTTTGCCTTTTTCACACGTCCATCGACGATTAGTCAACGCAAATTTATCTCTTTTCGCTTTAGAATGGCAAGGAAAGTCACTGAAAGTAAATTCAATTGTGTGTTTTGAAGTTGCCAGAGTTTGCTCGGTTGTTTGTAGCTTGCCGTCGTAATGGCGTAATCCTGTGTTTCTCTCGCAGTAAAATTTGAGTCAATTTCAGTCGAGTTTACCTCTCTGATCGTTGCTGTATTTGGGAGAATGTCTGTGGAATACACTTAACGAATTCCCTTAGGGTCGGTCTATATAGTAAAAAACTGTGAACTCGGGCTTCAAAATGCTGTCCTCGTGGGCAGCATTTTCAAAACCTCGGTCACAGTTTTTTACTATACGGACCTCTCAGCCGACAAATAACATATATTTATCTTTTTCTCAGCTCGTGAGCGGGCGGAAATCCTGCAATCTGATTGGTTCCTAGGCTCGATTTCCAGCCGCTTTGGGAGTCCGGTTATTTATCCTCCTCCCAACGATGTGTGGGGCAAGGAACGCGGGCTCACAAAACGGCTGGAAATCGAACCTAATTGGTTCCTGGAGCGGGTGGCATTTTCTCATCCGGACCGCCACAGCGGGCCCACAGCGGGTGGAAGCCGCCGTGTTGATCTATTTTCGTGAGCGAAATAGCGGTAATTGTTAATCTTTCACCCTTTTTACACTTCCAGCGACAATTAATCAACGCAGATTTTTCTCTATTCGTTTCTTAATGGCAAGGAAAGTCACTGTAAGTAGATTCAATTGAGTTTTTTGAAGTTGTGAGAGTTTGTTTGGCTGTTTGTAGCTCGGCGTTGCAATGGCGCGTAAACCTGTGTCTCTCTCTGTGTATAATATTAAGTAAAAAATGAGTCAATTTCAGTCGAGTTTACCTCTCTGATCATTGTTGTACTTGAAAAAATTTCTGTGGAGTACATTTTACGAATTTCCTCGCTATCTGCTACTCAATTTACGGTAGAAAGGTCTGATTTCGAGTGATTCGCAACGACTGACAGAAACTGTTTTTGTAGTATAATTTCAAACTTTGCACTAAATTTCACACCGGAAAAACACTTTTGGAGAACTTAACTAGTGAACTAAATGCAACTAACGCAAAGTAGTTCGAAATAAATCTGTTCTTTAATACATCTTACTTTGTCTAGTATCTGAGTTACTCGCTCGTTCGCTCTCTAGATGTTTTTTACGAATGGTTTGTACACGGCGCGTAAGTCAATTCAATGTCAACGTTATTTAAGGTGGCTGAACACAGTTTTCGCGCGCGCTTTTGCTGATGCAATTGAGCGCGCGCACAGGGATTGCATAAACAAACATGCCGTCAATAGAGCGATCATTTTATTTACCCGCACTATCTGTGCTATTTTTCTCTCTATTATTGAACGCAGTGCGGTATTGATGACTTTAGTCTTTTATTACAAAGATATGTTAGAAAAGGTAACGACGCAAAGAACCCAGCAATTCTCGGCTTTTTCTTTGTTACCGAAAGAACCCAGTTAAGTGCAGCGCATGCGCAGTTGCTCGAAAAATTGAGACCGATTGCTTTTGCAGAAACTTGCCAATTTCTGACGATCCAGTCGTTAGAATTTCAAGAAATTTGGCAAAAAAATAGTTCAGAAACCACGTGAATGATCTATCGCAAAAAAATCTGAATTTTGACATAGGGAACTTTTAATAATACAGAACATGCAGTGAAAACTATTTACGACGAATTACGAAAATCGCCAAAATGTTATTAGACCAGTGTTGACAGAGGGGATTTAATGTCAATTCGTAGTGGGCAAATGATGAAAAAAATCTAACGACTGGATTTTTTTTAAATAAACAAAAACCATTTTTTAAACCTTGTTTTTAACCAGCCCCGTTGCCATGGCAACAGCACACACCTAAGCCAAAATGCGCGAATAAACTTTTTTGTGATTAACCTTGACTCTTGCAAAAAAAGGGCGCCAAAGCATAAATAGCTTAAAAGAAATGGTGAATTAGGCATAGGCTCTTGAAAACTGTGTTCGGCCACCTTAAACAAACCCACTCGTAAGCCAGTTCACCGCAAGAGAAAAAGATAAAGATGTTATTGTCCGACTTAGGGTCGGTCCGTATAGAACAACAACAAGATCGCCTTTCTCGACACGTCAGTTTACAGAGAACCTGATGGCCGCCTTACCACCAGTGTCTACAGGAAACCAACACATACTGATCAGTACCTAGCGTATGATTCACACCACCCTCGTTCAGTAAAGCGCGGTATCGTGAAGTGTCTGTACGACCGGGCTAAACGTCTCGTCACCAAACCATCAGTAATCGCTGGAGAGAAGAAAAATCTGTCATCTGTACTTGTTTCTAACGGATATCCCTCCTCTTTTGTACAGAAGATCACAAAGGCACGAACAACCCCAAGAAGAGAGCCTGTCGCGGAATTTAAATCCACCGCCGTTTTACCTTATGTCCAAGGAGTTTCGGAGTCTCTCCGCCGCTGCCTAGAACAACAAGGCATTCGCACCGTCTTTAAGTCCGACACGACACTTCGGTCACACTTAGTGCGACCAAAGGACACCGTCAACCCGGCTAAACAAGATGGTGTTGTCTACAGGATTCCCTGTGAGTGCGGCAAAGTCTACATCGGGGAAACAGGGAGATCTACGCAGGAGAGGATCAAAGAACACGACAGGGATATACGACTCGCCCGAACCCAGACCTCCGCCGTTTCTGAACACACCCACGAGACCGGCCACTATCCTATCTGGAATGAGGTCAAGTTTATTGATCGAGATCCTCACTTGTACACACGTAGGGTCAAGGAAGCTATTCACATAAGACTTCACCCTAACAACATCAACAGGGATAGTGGAATTGAAATTCCTGAAGCATGGATACCTACGATCAAGAAACACAACAACAGGAGAACGGTACAACAGCGGACCACTGAGGGAACAGCTACTCGCCGGAATAATGGAACAATAGGAGGATCGAAATGCACCAATCACAGCCGACCTTTGTGATATAAATGATACCGTGCAATCAGTCGACCTTATCGCCTGAAGAAGACTAGCAGTAAGCAGTCGAAACGTCGCGATCTACATCTCAAGTGACTACATCGTGAGACAAACGATAATACACTTTATTATTGCATCTACCACGATGAATAACAACAACCTTTTCCTCGACATAGTGAAAAACTGTGACCTCGGTCACAGTGTTTTACTATGCGGACCTCCCAGCCGGCAAATAACATATATTTCTTTATACATGTTTTCGGACCGGTTAAATTTTCTTTTACATTTAAAGTTCAGTCTTATAATACTTTTCACTGCATTGAATAAAGGGGTAAAGGGGTTTATTATATGGCAAGGTAGTCTTGAGGTAAATTCGAACGTTCTGATTGGTTCTTTCTTGGTCGGGATTTCACCATACGGACCGTTTCCACGGGAATGGTCATAAGCTTTATATTTTATTTTGTTTTCGAAAGCCGGCAAATTCAAAATTTGCAACTAAAACTACGAAAAGAAAACGTAGATACTCTCATTCTTTGCGATGAAACTACTTAAAAGATATTTTACAGAGCTTACAACATGGACGATGGAGAGGAACATTTACCAAACGAATTTTATTATCCTGAAGATCTGGAAACGTCTGATGTAGGAACTGAAACAGGTATCAGCGAAAGTCAGGAGGTCATAGACGATTTTTATATAAACAAAGAGGAAAGTGCAAACACAAATAAGAAGACGGCTTCTTGAATGACCATTCTTCTCCGCTAAATGGAAGCTAACGGTATGATAAATGAACGAATTGAAAGCCTACCTGTGTCGCAGCTTGACCACCTTTTCTCCATTTTTTTCTGAACACGCAAGAAAAATGGAGAAGAGTACGAACTGGCAACAATTTCCAGTTTTCAGCGCAGTATACAACGATACTTAACTGAGAAGAAATATCCATTCAACAAGCGCAAGGACAAAGAGTTTGAACAATCGAGAAGCGCACAAGCTGCGAAGTGCAAGTCACTAGGGAACTTAAGCAAACCACGACGACGACGGCAACGAGAACGTCACCAAAGCTCGGCTTATTGGTCCGCTGCCTGCCATTTATATTGGCAAGTCCATCATTGAATACAAGGCTACGGCCAGGCTTCTGGGTGTTACCTTCGATCAAAACCTGAGCTGGATACCTCACCTGAAAGAAGTCATTAAAAACTTTGCAAACAAATTGAGCCTCCTGAAGAAATCCAAGTTTCTACCCAGTCATGTGTGCGAGTCACTTTACGTAAAGGTTATCCAGCCATTCATTACGTACGCGATGCCCGTCTGGGGCGGGGTTAATCAGACAGAGTTATTTAAAACATTGGAAAGACAACATTGCCGTGCTGCTAGAATTACTTTTGGCTTTCCACCGGACATGCCAACAGTTGACGTTTTAGCTACCGTTAAGTGGAACACTTTAACATATATGTATAAACGTTCTTCAATTAAACTTTTTTTCAAGGGTTATCATGGCATGCTCCCTAGCACTTTGGCTGAAGAGTTGATTATCCACGGCGACAGACCTTCTTCACGACTGAAGCATGGGCTGATAGTACCGAGTTTTACCTCCAAATACGTTAAAAACTCCATTTCCTATAGAGGGGCTGTCCTCTGGAACGCTATAGGGCGAACTAATAGATCGTTACTAGAGAGCACAGACCTGAAATCTTTTTTGAAGAATGTTGTTAATTGTAACACTTTTAAGGAATTTAATTTTAATGTTTTAGCCCCACAAATAATTAACAAAAGATCGGAAAATGTTATTTATTTTTAACTATTGATCTCATTCGTTGTTATCAAAATTATATTTTTTATAAGAATTACTTAATTCTTGTATTAATTTTTTATTAACTGTATTAATTATTTATCTATTAATTGTAGTTATTTTATGTATCTTATTAGTACACGACCCCACAAGCTTGTTAGCTTTGACGTCTTTTATCGTGTATAAATAAAGGTTGTATGTATGTATGTATATACCAAACAAAAGGCTCAATGTAATTGAGTAAAACAACTGCTGTGCACGTGCGTTATAATTATTGGTACATTTCTTTGCCGTCCTCCGCAAAACAACAACGAGAAATGACCAAGTTCTGCGTCGTCTACGGAACGTAGACGACGTATTTCCATTCGGAATTGAACGCCGTCGTTGCATATTTAACTTAAGCACGTTTTGAGAGTCATTGGCGTACTGAACAGATCAAAACAATCGCGAATTTCAGGTTGTAAAATATAAATTCATTTTTGACTAGGCGTCGTCCTCGGCGTCGGCGTCGGCGTTGCGTGGGCTCCCTAGTACTGGTTCACGAGCACGGCAAAGGAACTCACTCAGAACAAGTCGCAAGATTGACGAAAACGGAGAAGGATCTCTTTTTGATGCAGGAGAATTCGGCGTGTTTGTACTTTTCTGTTTGTAAGTCGTTCGATAAATTTGTTTTCAAACTCGTGGTAGCTTGTTCTTTCTGGGTTGCTCACGTCATCAAAAACACGTTACGGCGGAAGCCCTTTGAATTCAAGTGACCGGAAGTGTATTTTAAGAGAAAACAAACAAGCACGGGCCGAGTGCCATACTACTTTGGACAATCACCCGTGCAGATGTCAGAGATGTTTTTACTTTTTCGAAACGGTGTTTGGCAACTGAGATTTCCGTATTACCCCATACATTTATTATGCATACAGTTTTTTTGTTTAACCTAGCAATAGCCGAATCAATAGAACTCCTTTGAGACTTACCCGCTCTGAATAACTATAAAGTTTGCCGGACTGTCACATTCTTCTAGACTTTTCAACTTTTAGGTTCAAAATACGGAAAAACGAAACAATTTCTAGTAGACTTAGAAAAAAAAATTGGAATATAAGGTCTAAATTACGGGAAAGGGAAACGAAATCTCATAATTTTGGGTGTATTTGCCGTATTTTCATCCTCGGAGACCCAGGGGCAGTTAATCGGGGCGCGAGGAAAATAGATCGGCGCGACGAAAGATTTCACGAAAGTTCACAAGTACGTGTGAAAAAGCCCCTGGGGACCGATTCTTTCCAAACGGCTCGGCGAATGCTGGCTCTTGATTGGGCAGAGAAATCCTTTGTATTTTTCTGCCCAATCGGCGAACAGCAGCTTCTGAGTTACTTTGGTGTGTTCTCACGCGGCCATTGTTGCATGATACTTTTCTGGATCGTACTTGCGAAGAAAGTATTAAAGTATCAAAGTATTAAAGCACGTACCATTACCTACAGTGTAGCTGGCTTGACTGTCACTGTTGTAGTTAATTGCAATAAAATTAAATATCATTTATACATGAAGACCTTTGTGTGGTTTTTGATTGCATTCTTGTAATGGGTTGCAACTGCCCTGTCACTTAGTATTTTCTTGTGCTTTCATAAGAAATTGTTTGACTCCCAGGGCAAACACTGTATAACAGGATTAGACATTTCTACCAGGTCTAAACCACTAAGTTAATATGTAGTGTATTAGCCCTTATTTACCCCTAGCTCAGCCACTACTATACATTTAGCTTCAGTTCAAGTAAGATAAATGTGTTTCAAATTTCAAGCCATGAGCCCTCCTGAACCCGAACATTCGGGAATATCCAATGGGGGTGTTCTGTAAGGGTTTTCTGATGCAAAACGGAAACGTAATCTCATACTTTTGGGCGCATTAACCGTATTTTTAAACTGAGCGCAGGCTTAAAACTGCTTAAAATAATAGCGATTTCGACCTATGCGCAAGTTTAAAAATGCTTAAAAAATAGTGTTTTAGGCCTAAGCATAGGCTGCTTGTGGTTAGCTATAAACTGTTGATCGGGTCAGCGACTATTATACCAATTTTGTATATGTAAACGAAGTGAAATAAAATTATTGCTTACCTTCATCGTGTCATTCGGCCTTTTTTCCTTTGATTTCCTTCGTCAAATTCAGTCCCAAGCGTACGTTAGGGCTAATACTTTTTCAATGGACAGCCTGCTTCCAGAAAACCATGAGTTCTGGTGCATTGATGCCATGTCGTTGCGTTTTCTTCTTGAGCATCGCCATTCGTACTCATCTCGCGATGAAGCTCGTGTCCACGTCAATGCATTGTTGCAATTTTCCCGTGGACACTTTATTGACGACGCGAGCAGGTTGTGTTCCTTGTACCACTGTATGCACTGGTTGTGATCCGCCAGAATTTTACATAGTTTGAAAAAGTTCAACGAAAACATTGAGGTAAGCCGTAACTCGATTATCAACAGTACAGATCGAAGTAGAAGCGATTGGGAGAAAGGAATAAATCAGCCCCCCTTTTATTCACCAGGGACTCACACATGCGATGCATGTTTTCGTGCAGCATGCAACATACGTTAAACACTCGAATAAGTAAATTGTAATGTAAATTTTTTGGAATACGAACGAGTCAAGTAAAATAAAAATTATTTTTGGAGGGGTAATTCTCAACTGAACCTCGTAGTGTAGTGGTGTAGAAGAGAGACTGGTAAGCGAGAGGTGTGTGAAAGGCAAGAAAAATCAAAGGCCCTTGTGAGCCAGCTCATGGATGAATGTTTCCTTGTGTTTCTGTTTCAAAGTGAGTCTTCGTGCGAAACCTTTCATATGAAAATGAGTTTGATCGGCATGAAAAATGAACCTGTAGGTGGAAGTCATATGAATGGTTTCGCATTAATTTTAAACTCGTTTTGACACAGAGACTAGGCTCGATTTCCGCCGCTTTCTCGAGTCCGGTCTACGTTCCTCCCCGAGAAGAGACGGTTGGACGCGTGAGCGGCAAAACATGTCTGTGACGTAACTTCATAATGTAATTCTTGCGGCGCTTCAGGTTGCCGGAAATGTTATCTGATGACAATCATAGGCAGGCCCACATGACGCCTACGGTTCGTGAAATTTGTGGCGTTTTCGCCACTTCTTTTAACTTTGGCCCTCCAACCTATTTTGTGTCACATTATTGTTGCTGAAGGGCATTACATGCTGTGTTCTATAGAACAGTTTTGACACCATGTTTATGTTTTGCTAGTTCGGTTTGCTTTGGCTCATTTAAAAATTCAATTTTGTCTGGCTTCGCCAGAGACTGGTGTTGCTTCTCTTCAAGAAGACTAAGGTACACATCAATTTGACTGAGTGTTTTGTTTCTTGAAATAGACGTTTGCGTTTATCCCTCCCTTTGTTTACTTTGTTCGTTATCTCATATTCTGGCACCACATGATTCAAATACAGATTCTAACGGATAATCTGTTGACTATTTTGCGTGTTGTATATGCCACTATGGTTTAGATCAGGCAAGATTTCATCAGTTGACGGTATTTGGTTAAATATCCCACTAATGCGATCGCACTTCATATCGCACAACTCCTTTGCTACTGCGAGAAAGCTAATTTATTCATCCTGCTCGATTCAGGCAGGCGGATTTCTTATTGGTTGAAATTAACAATGCCAAGTCCACGAGTCCAGCCGTGAGTTCGGGGGAGGAGCGCGGGCTCTTTTCCCGAACAGCGGCTGGTACTCGAGCCTACACAGAGACAAAAACTCGAAAATGGCTTATTGGATGAATGTAGAAAAGAGGGTGAAAAACAGGAAAATAGACATCTCTTGGTCAAATGTCATGCATAGGGTCTGATGTCCAAAATAATATATGGTTGCTTATTGACACCCTTTCAGTGGGTGAATTTGTTTTCTGGTAAAACCATTTTATATTAAATACATGTACCGTGTTTCTCTCGAGTTATGGAAACACGAGTGGAAGTTTGGGAGAACGAGAAATGTTGTAGGAACACGAGCCGCAGGCGAGTGTTTCCACAGCTTTTTCGAGTTCTCCCAAACTTTCACGAGTGTTTCTATAACTCGATAGAAACACGAAGAACATGTTTTCTATTTCTTTTAGAAAACACCGCGACGAAAAAAAGGAGAACAACTTGTTAACTTTGATTATCAAAGTGTAAATTCTCTTTGCTCGCGCCATCATTACGTCAACAGTTCGCGCTAGTTCTGTTTCTATCGAGTTATAGAAACACGATTTTTAACTAATCAGCGCGTGTATTTTCTTAGGACTGTTTTCTGATACATATTTGAAATAGATTTCAAAAGAGTGTAACAACAAAAATCAAGATGAACACTGCTTTTGTTAGGAACATTTTCTTTCTTATTAACACGCTGAAATACTGACTACCATAATGTAGCACATAAAAGCTAAGAGGAGACATTTTAGCCAACAGTTTCTATATATGCAGGTTACACATTTTTTGCTGAATTATAAATACAATAATCTTTACAGCAGCAGGACACACATGTAGTAGAAGTGCAGCAAGATAACCATTTTAAAAATCGAATGAAAATTCAACAGGTACAAAATGGAGCAGTTAAGATAGCTTATACTTGAAATAAATATTGCAAGTTTTGTATCAATTAATAGAGACAGATTAACACATTCTATTTTTGTGTTTCTTTATGGAGTCTAGTAGTTTCATTTACTTGACGGATATTACTCTACATGTATATGTTCATGTATATGAATATCATATGGAGCTGCAAATTTTAAGTTGAAGTTGTATTTCTGTATTCCACTGCAAAGCTATAGGTTCATTTCTGAGTTACGTTTTGACACGTAGTGAGTTCAGGTGGATTTCACTTGTTGACTTCCTTGACTTTAAGCAACCTACAAGGATGAAGTTCCAAAGTGTCGGCAACTGTGTAAATATACGTGCAGTTTGGAGAGCCATTTTATATGCTTGTAACCAATGTCTTTTGCAAAGAATGAGTTTCAATAGCTCAAGAGGCAGCTAACACAAGTGTTGAAAGCAACTCATTCTCTTTGTAAGCAGGAGTATTCCACATCCATCTGTAATTCTCACATTAATTCAATGACGTCTTAAGGATGACAAGTTTGTGCTGTTAAAGCCAGTTTCTAAGAAGTCTTTCGATATTATTTTTGACAGCTGACAAACATATATAGTGTCAGTAATGGTGTTGTTAATATTAACATCTGCTTACTGTCACTTGCATATTATACTGTAATTGTTATTGAAGCAGTGTTCATCTGGGTTATATCCATATGCACAATAGTGCAATTTGGTTCACCTGCAATATCTAATGAAGATAGTAGTCACATTTTTTAAAAAGGGTATAAAGATGAGTGCAGAAAAATTATACACGTGTAATTTTAATTTGCTGCCCTTTCCCCTCCCCTCCCCCCTCCCCAACCCCCAATAAGACTAAGCTACTTACCTAGACGTGGTGTCCAAGTGATACTTCTTGCTTTTCTGAAAAGGTTTTAAGAAAGAAAATGCCAGTCATAAATGGCAGCAGGAGCCACAATCGGGGACGGAGACCGTAAGCGCGCGCCAGTTTTAGTATTAGGATGATATGGGACAATTTTTCTATTTTTAGAACAAATTGCGCCATCGCCTGCAGCCCACGCGCGTACATGCTACGAGGATTTTTGCGGATGTCGCGCGGGGGAAATAGCGTCCGAAATTCCCGAAATTTTTCATGTTTTTGACCCACAACTCAACGCATTTACGTCTGTTTGAATTTTGCTTAAGTATTTTCGTCGTAAGCTGCTCCAGTTTGAGTGAAGTAAGACAGTGTCGAATTTTGTGTTCCGATGCTTCTTTTACATGAGCTGTACATTACTCCGCTTTAAATTTCACATATGTTGAAGATTAACAGCTTTTCCATGACACAGCAAAAAACTAGCTGGAAATATTTAGATATAGCAGAGTTTCAGGACTTCATAGTTTGTTAGCTCCTCTTGCCACACGCTTGCGAGGAATTTGCCTGTCTATCGCGACCGAAAAGTAAAACAAAATAATTGCTAGTTTGAGTTTCGCCTGAATTGTAAGCAACGTTTGATGTTTCATCAAGACCCAATAACTTTACGTCCGTAGATACTGCTCAATTTTATTTGTGTAAAAATCCAGTAAATTGTCTTTTGTCGATGACTGAGAGCGCCCGCCGATGCCTGTTTTGTACAGTCAGTAAACATGACAAATTGTACTTTCGCCGCACTTTCGTGTGAAAACGTACATCGAACTCAAACGATAACTCTATAGTTTTTAAATTTGTTTAATCTTTGAGAACATATTAAAAGCTAAGCTGAAAACATGTGAATGAAGCAGAAATAATCAGCAAAGTTTCGATGACGCTTTCTTTACTCAACTTGGAATAACGATTTCGATTTTGTTGATCGAGTTTTCAAAACTCCTTGTCTATTTTCATTTTCGCAGTGGAAAATTTCATTATGTTGAAGAAACACACATGATGTTAGTAGCCTTTTTGCGTTCGTGAAATTTGTTGTAGCATCTTAGCACAAAAGATAACGAAACAAATCTTTGTCAATTGAAAACACCGACTCGGTCTTGAAAGTGCACGAGCTGCACTATGCAAATGACTACTTGTACGCGTCAGACTTTCCTTTCAAAAACTTTTGCAAACTCGCCAAACAAGTATAAACAATAAGAAACCATCAAAACAGGTTTCGATTATGATTAAGCATTGTCTGAGAAACTTACAAATTAACTCAATACCAGAGTAGGGAGTTTTCTTGCTATATTCTTAAGTCAGAACAAACGCAAAATTAAAGCATACGCGTAAGCTTACAACTAGCGCGAGCAGATCTTATTATTCATTCCCAGCGCGAGATTGAAGTCTTGTTTTCGACCCCGAAAAACCCACCTTTTCCGTTGGGTCAGAGCATAAAACTACATATACGCGCCCTGGTTCTTAGTCCCTGCCTTATTCCCTGCCATAGCTATGAAAAATACGCAAGACAATCTCTCAACTCTCACCATTTGATCACGCAACGTGACAACATCCACGAGGGAGCTCCCGACATGAGCGTGGATCCGCGCGGATATATGACGACAGGATGGCGCAATTTGTTCTAAAAATAGAAAAATTGTCCCATATCATAGGTGCGCACGGATCCCACGACGGTCTCCGTCCCTGATTATGGCTCCTGATGGCATGCTTTCCTCAAGAAACATTGGAGCTAAATAATCCCTTTGACTTGAAACATTTATTCTTATGTACAGCATCTGCAAATTCTGGTACAGTGACATGTAATTTTGAATCTCTATTAGGACTAAGAATTTTAGAACATGAAAAGCACAGGAAATTCAAACCATTCTTTGTTTCCGTTAATAAATGTTCTGACTGTTTTCTACATGTGATTCAAATAGTTGCTTGATACATTTAGATGTTTATTTGGTATGTAAAGTTTCATATTCATTTAAATTAAATACAATATTATTACAATAATGATCTCATATGATACACATAGTGAAATTTTTTTACCAAATATTTAAACAGCTTTCATGGAAATATAAATGGGCTTATGACTCCAGGGTACCTGCTGATTGTACACATTGTGGTACATTGGTATAAACATGATCTATCTGTGTACGGTAGTCTGTACTATACTGGTTAATCAACTGAGTGTATCCTTTGTCTGTTTATAAGATATTTTGTTACAGCTTTTTGTTCTCTATTTGCCTGCATTAGATCAATATTGAAATCTCCAAGCAGTACAGTTGGAATTGTAGGTTCTATTAATACTGAGTCGTGAAGGTGAGTAAGAGCATCAATTAACTGTGAAATTGTAACTTTAGTTTTTGAGCAGTAGATACCAATGACAGGAATATTTGGAATTGGTTGGCTTAAAACCATAACAATAATTTCCAAATTATTAAAGTTACATCTGTATGGAAATTTAGTACAATTCAAATCATTCCTAATGTACACAGCAGTTCCATAGCAAGTTCTTCTGTTAGACTGATTAAAGTCATTTCTGTAAAGAGTAAATTCACGAAGCTGATCTGTATCGTCTCTATCTGACAAGCAAAATTTTGATTCAACAAAAACGTTGACATCAGCTTTTTGAATGTTGTAATCACTTTGCACATCATCTATGTGGAGGTGGAGAGATCTAACATTCTGAAACAAGATTGTTTTTGTTTGGGGTGAATTGTCAGTCTGTAACACTGCTAAAGGCTCATAGGCTTGCTTGTGTTCTTAGTCTGCTCATTTCACTTTTAACCTTCTCAGTAATATAGTCGTCGAAGAGACTTAGAGGCAGAGTCGGAAGCAATTTGGATTCAAGCTAAATTATGCAACACCAATTTCCTAATTGGATGCATCTACAGAGCCCCAAACGAATCCCTGGAGGTTTTCAACTTTATGGATGATGTGCTAAGATATGCTACACGGAATAACCTCGAAGTCATTATCCTGGGTGATTTAAACTGCGATTGCCTTAACACCTCTCTCCAACAAACAACAAGATTACAGGAATTTCTTATGGTCAACGAACTAGAACAGTTGATATAACAGCCTTCCCGTGTAACACGCAGCACAAAAAGTCTTATTGATGTACTCATCACCTCCACGCCCACTGTGTTTAAAGCTTCCGGCGCTCTGAGCACAACCTTCAGTGACCATTATCCCATTTATGGAATAATGAAATGCCCCGCGGCTCGTCCAACAAAACATCGAATTATTAAAACGCGATCATGGAAGGAAAGCAGTATGAAAGATTTTCTCTCTGAACTGGACAAAACTCCCTGGAGTTTTCTCGATTGTTTTGACGACATCGACGACACGTATTCTGCCTGGGAATCCTTATTCAAGTCTCTTATTGATTGTCACTTCCCTACGAAACTAAAGCGAGTACGAAAACAGACACACCCGTGGCTTGATAGTTCTGTTCTTCGACTTATGAGGCAAAGAGATCAGCTACACAAAAAGGCAATTAAACATGGACTGTCCACAGATTGGAATGAGTTCACACGCCTCCGTAACATGGTAACGAGCATTAACAGAAAAAGAAGAAAGAATTTCTTTGCTTACAAACTTGAAGAGAACCGTGGAAATCCAAAATCGTATTGGAGAACATTGAGGCAAATTCTACCATCCAAAAGCAAAATATCTGGAACCGAAAAGTTGGTTGTTGAAGAAATAGAACTGAATGATGGGCTCGACATAGCCAACTCCTTCAACGAATCTTTTACAAACGTAGCCTCTGCGCTACTTGAGAACAGACCATCACCTGGCATACAACAAAGTTGGACTTAAGCAATATTTGAGTCAGAAATTGAGCTAATTTGCCTTATAGCTAAATGTTGCGTGACATGGGTAAGAAATGACATTCCTTGATTGGCACCTGTCACTTCAAATGACTTGAAATTCCTGGTGTGAACTAAGATAGGTCCAATCTTTATTTGTGTGAAATACCCATAAAATTCAATGTATTCTGTAAGCAGGAGCGGTGTTTAAATCTGATGCTTATTTTAGTGACATTTTTGGGATTTTGGGCAAAAAACCAGGGGGGGGGGGGGGGGGTGGTCGAACTCCTAAGGGAAAAATCACAAAGCTGGCCCACTTTGTCTTTTAGAGTTGTTGGGTAGTACCTTCAATCTGGCAAAGCTTCATCCAAAAAGGAGAGATGGCATGTGTCACCCCTGCCTGGTCCTCTGGTAAACTCGGTCTTAAGTCAGCTGACACTTGAACTGTTGAAACTCATTCTTTGCAAAAGACATTGGTTGCGAGCATATAAAATGGCTCTCCAAGCTGCATGTATAATTACAGAGTTGGAAACACTTTAGAACTTTACCCATGTATGTTTCTTAAAGTCAAGAATGTTGACAATTGAAATCCATCTGAACTTGCTATGTGTGTCAAACCTTAACTCAAGAAATGAACTGATAGCTTTACACTGGAATACAGAAATTATATAACAGAAGCTTAAAATTAGCAGTTCTATATCATGTTCATATACATGAACATATACATGTAGAGTATTGCAATCAGTCTTAATATTAGGACTACAATTAAATGAAACTCCTAGAACGCATCATTAAGGAACACAAAAGTTGAATGTGTTAATCAGTCTCTAGTCATAAAATACAAATCTTACAATGTTTATTCGCAGTATAAGCTGTCCTAACTGTTCCAGCTTATACCTGTTGAATTTCCATTTTTGGTTATCATGCTGTACTTCTACTACATGTATGTCCTCATAACTCAGCAAAAATTGCATAATCTGTGTCTATAGGAGACTGCTGGCTGGCTGTCTTCTCTTACCTTTTATGTGCTACATTATGGTAGTCAGTATTTCAGTGGACTTAAGAAGAAAGAAAATGCTCCTAAAAAAAGGAGCGTTCATCTTGATTTTTGTTGTTGCACTCTGTTGAAATCTATTTTCAATTATGTAATAAATAATTATTTATAATTTATAAAATGATTTTAACAGAGAGCAAATTCAGCCACCTAAAGGGTGGGAGGTGTGGTGACCTCATGGTTAGTGCACTCGTCTCTGGATTGAGTGGTCCAGGTTCAGGCCCTGGCCGTGGAAATTGCGTTGTGTTCTTGGGCAAGACACTTTATTCTCACAGTGTTTCTCTCTACCCCCATGTATAAATGGGTACCGGCGAACTTAATGCTGGGGGTAACCCTGCAATGGACTAGCATCCCATCCAGGGGGGAGTAGAAATACCCCTAGTTGCTTCACGCTACAGAAACCGGGATAAGCTCCAGCCTGGTGGGCCACTTAGCCTGTATGCAGACTTTATTTATTACAATTTAATGGCAGATTTACATAACAACAATGAACAAAAAAAAAATCTATCTAAAAAATCTATTCATTAAGTGACTTGACCTTTACCTAAAGGGTGTCCATAAGCAACCACTGGACATCAGAACCCATCCATCAAATGGTGTTTATTTTCCTGTTTTCCCTGCTGTACCAAGAAGAACTCCACAAAGATCAATTCCTCTTCTCTTTTTATTCAACTAACTTTTCTACAT